>NC_134458.1:107446259-107698759 GCF_047948215.1 Lycorma delicatula | reverse complement strand
TTCTATGCAATAAGTTAATTATAAACAGAATAGTAAGTAATTATTATATAGTTACTATTCAATGATATTTAGCTTTAATTATAATAAGTTTTAAGAAATATATTCTTGTTAGTTGAATGAGTTGAAAAAAAAAAGATACTTACAACCATATAAGCATCACCAATTGTTTCTACTTTATAAACATCGTAATTTTCTATCGTTGAATCAAAACAAGTATAAAGATCATTTAGAAAATCCACTACCTGCAAAAATGTAATAAAATATAACATAATAAAATAAATAATAAATGTATAAAATAAAATATAATAAGATTTATCTTAAAATGTTTGTTTGTAATGCCTTCTGAATTAGTATGTACAACATAGGTAGTAAATATATAAAAAGTAATAATGCAGTTGGTAAGCAGGGAAGAAAATGAGTAACTTTAAAAAAAATAGTTTCTTTCTTATTATCAATGCTTGGATTGGTTTTGTAACAAGTCTTCTATCACGTGGTTTCGTATTAAGTTCTTGACAGCTTGAGCAGTTAACATGATTAATAATGTCTTTTATGTATTCCAGTCTGCTTCTTCCTCTATAGTTCTTCCTTTATCATTCCTTCAATAATGATTTTTGACTGCCCATTGTATCTTAAAATGTGACCAATTAATACATCACTTCTTTTAGTTAATATTTTCCAAAACAAGCGCCTTTCATTTGCCCTTGCAAAAGGATAATTCTTTGCTTTCTCCACTTAGTGCCCTGTTTTTCCAATATTTCAAATATTTTCTTCCAATTAACTAAAACTGCTGAATGTTTTTTCTAGGTCATTGAATATAATATACAAAGTCTTGTCTTGTTTTTTTTTTTAGGTTCTTCTGTCAGTGCTAACAAGTTTTTCTTTATTCCCTTCCTTTTCTGAAGACAAATTTTTCTTCAGTTAAAAATGAATTCAATTACTTTTCAATTTTATGTCAAATTGTTGATGTTAAGATCTTTGATATGGGAAATCAAACTTATTGTGCAGAAATCCTTACATCTTATTGCTCTTGTCTTCTTTGATATTGGGACTATCATACATTTCTGAAAATCTTGTAGTACTAACCTTCAACGATTCTCATGTGACATTAAAAAAATTTGTACAGTAACATTTGTTGCTTTTATTAGCTCTGCAGGGATGCCATCAAATCCCAGGACTTTCTTTCATGTAGATATTTAACTGCTAGATTGAATTTCTCTTTTAGGATAGATTTTTCTTGTTCTTCATTTTCAGATTTTCTGATAGAAAATACACATTTTCACATGAAACTCTACTTATACAAAGTATAAGTACTACTTATTAAAACTACTACTTATTGCCTTTGAAAAACTGGTATTTGACTGCTAAAAAAGAAGTTTATTAATAAAAACAACTAACTAGTTAATAATATTATGAAAAAATAAGTAAATTACCTGAAGGGGAGTACTTTCAGCAGACATTGCAGTAAATCCAACGATATCACTGAAGTATATTGTAACACAATCAAAACTTTCTGCTTCAACTTTATTTCCTCTTTTTAATTGTTCAGCAACATATCTAGGTAGCATTTCATATAACAGAGCCTCTAGTACAAAAAAAGGAAAAAAAAAATATTATTTTTTATATATAATACATGAATTTTAATTTAAAAAATGCTCTAATTCAAGCTGTAAATATAAGAAGCTTCAGTGATAGAATTACTGTTCACTCACTGGTTAACTCATTATTTCTAAGGAAACTAAATAATATAATATTTATGAAAAAAAGAATTTTGTTCAAAAAGTTTTCCACATTGTTTTTTAACATTTTCTTAATTATGGTTTACTTATACTGATGCGTAAAAAGGAAATCAATCTTGTGATTATATTTCATCTTCATAAGATATATTTTTAAAATTTGAAGACAGTATGACAGTAATATAACTAATCAGTTAGTGTAGCAGTTAGAATGTTGGCTTCTCATTCCATTGGGCCTGGTTTTGATTCCTAGCAAAGTATTGGTATTTTTTCATCATATCATCCTCATAAAAAATAACATCTGTAATTGAACATTTAGCTGTAGAGTGAATAAAATAATAAAGAAATAATAAAAATTAAAAAAAAAAGTTAATATAATAAAATTATTTTTACTATCCTTACCTTTTTGCAAGTAATCATTCAACAGAACACTAATCTGAAAGAACTAAAGGAAGAATTTTTTTATATGATAAGTTACCACTTAAGTTTGAAGCTTATGATGGACATTTGCAACATATGTAAAATGTTGAGGTTGATTGGGATTGACACCTGTGATCTTCCAGATATAAGACTGAGGTACATAACTTCTCCATTCAAATTAGCATAAATTAAAACAATAATATTTGTCATAAACAGTTTATTGATGTGTATAGTAAAACAAAATAAAACATTTTTTTAATAAAAAAAGTCATAAATTCAAGACATGAATTGTGTGAAACTTATGGACAAAAAAAAAACAAGAATACTTTAAATTAATTACCACAACACCAACAAATATATAAATAGTTTAATTAAATAAGAAATAGATTTTTTAACCACTTAAAAATATATGATGGTACACCACCACCTACTGAAACATTGTGCGTTCAACTTTGATAACAGAAAATTTGAAAGAAAATAAGTTCTTTTGGAAGTATATTTCACAACAAAGAAAGAAAATTTTTAAACTTAATTTTGTTTTAAAAAACAAGTTGACTTTAAAATTTATACCATGCTTATAGTCTTAATGAAACTGTAAAAAAAATATTTTCTAGTTTATGTTTGAATCTCTTTTTAGATTAATATGTTAAGCATTCTTTATTCTTTGTTTTAACTTTTTTTTGTCTAGGTACAATGAATGTGTTTCAGATATCAGTAATGTTTCAGTGACTGAGGTTTTGTGGTTGACAGTATTTACTCAGATCATATTAACTACAGTTGATGATGTGCAGTTATACTAACTGAATGATGTTTATTCTGTATTTTAAATTAACCACTGAGATGAGATAACAAGAAGGGTTGTAGACTTTGCAGTGTGTGACTGACCTTTAGACAAGAGTTAAGAATATCACAACCTCTATAATAATAACCTCTATAATTCCACTAAGCTATAATATATTAAACGACACAGTTATAAACTGGTATAGATATTTTCAGTGATTTTTCTATATATGTATATCATTCAAAATATCAAATTTTCAATACTATCACACTGTAATAATGAATACACTCTTTAGTTATGTATATATTGTAGGCTATGAGAATATGTATTTCTGTTCCACAACAAAACTTTGACATTGTTTCCTCTTCCCTCCTTGGTCTGTAATGATTTGTTTCTTTATTTTGAAAGATTACTATGGTGGATAGTATACGGAGTAATAACCATTATATCTGTATGGAGATGCCATCTCTTGGGAGTTGTAAGAAACATTTATTCAGTACTAATTTCCAAGAAATAATAGATGAATTTCTGTTTATGTGTGATCTTTTGTCAGTTTTTGGTAGTAAGTTGCTGTTATAGCATGTACTGCAGAAGCTCAAAAGATTGTTAAATTGATTTACACAATTTTTAATCAGTGAATAAATTTGTATGCATACAATATTTTAATAAATAAAAAAAAAAACATACTGAAATAGAATAAATTCCTACAAGAAAAAAAAACAACTGAATAGTAAGCGAAAAAACAATTAATATACTGTAAAATAAAAATTTATTAAAAATGTCATAAAATACAACAAAATTGAGGTAAAATTAAACTGATAGAAAAATTGGTTATTTAAATAAAATAATATTTTATAAGTGAAATTTCCAGCAATATCATGATGTATATGCATAAGATACATTTATTACCTGTGTGTAAAGAAGATCTTATGAAAATTTTTATTTTTTCATGCTAGTTTAAAATCCTCTTTAATTATATGTTTATAAAACACTATCATTTTCAAATAATATGTAGTATTTTTCTCTTTTAGCTCCTGGGAAATGGATGCTTACATATATTGTAATAATAAACATGGTGATGATAATTAAGGAATGTAAGATCAATGTAAAGTAGCATACCTGTCTTTTTCTTTTCTTCAACAAGTTGGTCAGTTCGTTCATCCACTAATGCTTCTAAATTATTAGCATATTTCTCCATCATAGCTATCATATTATCGAATATATTTGGTTTCCTAGAAATAGAAGTAAAACATAAAAATAATTTTCTACAAATATCAAATATAAAACAGAATTTGTCATGTTAAAACATGTTTTTCCACATGAACACCACAATTATGTAACACCAGGCATGATGGAAATCATTCATGGACTCATATATCAGTTATTCTGAAGGCCATTAATTGAACCTGATGCTGTTTACTAAAATACTCATAAATGAAATGCTAACAAATATGTCTGGATTATGTAGTTCTCTTTGAGAAGTTTTTGATGATCAGCCCATTTCTATTAGGTTACACTTGTCTTGATGTATAGTTATTCAGTAGAAGGCAACAACTTGTCTATTATCAAGGTCATATATTTGAAAATTATAGACTGGCAGTTATCCATCCTAATTAGAATTGTAGGTAGTTTGAGTATTGAATTTTTTTTATGTTTGTATACACAAACATAAAAAAATTTCAATGCACTATCTGATAATATAAACTACCTTTATATACAGTGTCTAATAAACATTAGAATGCTGTAAATATTGCAAAATCATACTTTTTATATCATGTAGCACCAAGGGTCCACTCATAAATTTTTCAGTGCCAGAACATATGATTTTGCAAGAATATGTCAGCTCAAGTGGATGGTTAAATGACAAGGTTATGAAAAATGTACATTCATTTTGATCTTTTCACTGATAAGAAGCCAAACTTATCTTTTTCTTGTCAAATGTTTGACTTCTTTTCATGAATTAGATTTTTAGGGATTTATTTTGTTGCCATTTGCCAAAGGATATCCAATAGCAAGGGCCAGTCTCATGCAGTCTGATTTTTATAATTTAGGTTGTTTTTTATCAGCTTTAAGTTGAAAAAAAATTTTATGTGAAAAGACAATTTTTTATTTCTTCCAAAAAGCGGTACCGGAATGTACTGCCACCAGTGCAACCTTATTCAGTACAGTACTATTCTAAGTTAGAAATGTATGTAAAATATAAAAAAAAGTAATAATTCATTTGAAGAATTATAATATTTAAAATAAATTGTATTATGTAGTACAAAGAAAAGGTTTTGCAGCAAAATTTTTCATCTGTTTATTAATCAAAGTTCCAGCTAAGCACATTTATTGTTTTTTAAACGTTTCCATATTATACATGTCTTAGCTGGTATTGATCCATAATTTTGGTCATGACTGTCATCAATTTACAATTCAGGCCATACAGTATTTTCCATTGTGTTCAATTTTTTTTTCATACTATTCAAGCAGCAGCAGCAACAGATTTTTTTCATTTCTGTAGATAGACAGTGATTATTAATCTCTGTTGCTACTAACATCTTGCAGCATTTGACAATTTACAAATTTGTGTCTGATGCTCATAAAGCATCAGTGACAAAAGTTGTACATAAAGTAGTTTGTTTAAAAATGATTTAACATGACTTAAATCATTTTTAATTTAAGTCTTAATCATTTTTAATTGGAATTAACAACTCTAATTAAAAAAATTAAAAAAAGAAGAAAAACAATTAATAAGATAAAAATGTCATCGTCTCTTTTAGGCAACATAATACAGATATTGGATAAAGTTTGTTACAATCTGTTTGAAAACAATCTGTGTTTTTTTTTAATAACTCCTTATTTATCATGTTAACACTTAATTTATTTAGATAATCTGCTATAGTAATAATACTTACATTCCTTTCCTCATAGGCCTCAATTTAGTTCTGATAGTTTTTATATCAGGTCTTTCTTCTGGATTTTCTTGCCAACACTCTTTTAAACAATCACGAACAAAATCAAAACTATTCTCTAAGAGATCTAATGGAGGTCTGAAAAAACCCAGTAATTATATATCATAAATAAAACATTGGTATAATTAAAACAAAAATATTCAAATGCAAACAAAAATGCAACAAAAGTTTTATTATTAATATAATGTTGTGAGTTCCTCTCTTCACACCAAAAAAATATTTTATTGTACTGATCTCATTTATTTTTATCATGTTATTGATTTCTGTAGTTGCATTAGTAAATGATAAATCCAAATTAACAATATGTTTATAATCATACCATTTTTAAAACACATTTCATCCTAATTCTTTATTAAATAGTTTAACTTAATAAACTATGTAAATTGCGTAGTTTTAAATCTGTTCAATCTATTCGGCAAAAAAACTGAGTTAAAACAATGCAAATAAAGGTTTATTAATTATTATTGTTATTATTAATGGTTTAATTTTAGAAGGTTAACAAGATCTCCTGAAAATTGCCTGCCAGTTGACAAAGCAGGTCATTCAACATTGGTAAACATTTACAAGCTAATCTATCAAAACATATTGTTGTAAATCCCATCAGATGTGAGAATGGTTGTATTCAATAGCAATTAGTTGATACTAAAGCTGTTCAATGGTACTGCTGGACCCAGGTTCTTTATTACAAAATACATTCATAAAACTATACATCTATAACATTATTTTTATAAATATCAATGCTATAAACTGAATACCTACAATAAGAGAAATCAATAAAATTTGGCTATAGGAATTCAATTTAGACATGGTTTTAAGTCTGAGAACACACCAACTTCGAAACTACCCATTACAGGGGTAATTGACTATGTCCACTGTTCTGTGCAGAAGATAGTTAGATTGTGTTTACCTTCAATAGTTCTTTAATGAGCATCATGTTATTAATTTCGATACTCCAAACTTACATCTTTATGTTGCAAGTTCATTTTTCAGTACCGTGACCTTGCTGATCGTCATCTCGAGGTCTACGATAGGATCCTCAAATTCTGTGGTCCAAGTCCAATCCTCACTGGTGCAGACATCAACGCTAAGTCACATATTTGTGGCATAGTAGTGTCACTGATGTTAGTGGTGCGTTGGTTCAGGGCTTAATAGCCCAAAATGGTCAGCAAGTTTTTAATGAACCAGGTGAGTGAGTTGCCCACTTACACGGATATGGTGGATGGGCGTCGGTTGTTTGGTGGAACAAATATTGATGTTACCGTTGGTAGGTGTATATTCCTGGCAATGTTTGTAACTGGAGAGTGATTGACAATTGCTCAAGCAATCATCAGTTAATGATTGCTCAAGCAATTATTTATGAGATGTAGGTGGATTACGTGACTGTTACCGATGTAATGTTCCGGTTCAGCAGGTCAGCTTCTGCACAGGCATGCAGATTGGAAGAAGTCTATCAATCTTTTGTCAGTCAGACTTTGTGTTTAAGATCAGGGTCTGGACATGATTGGTGTAGAGGACCTGGTGGAGAGATTAACAGCGGCTTTTATGGATGCCGTTGAATGCACGATTCCTGCAGTTCTGGTCAAGAGAGGTTGACCCCTTACTGGAATATGGAGTTATCTAATATGAAGAGAGTTGTCTGTCATTTAAGGAGGGCCACTCAACGTGAGGGTGATCCTGCGCGGCAAGTAGTTCTTATTGGCGAATACAGGGAACGGAGATCCAACTATTTTCATAAAGTCTGGACGGCCAAGAAGGACTCGTAACGTTACTTTGTGAACGACCAGGGAAACAGGAATTCCTGGGGAGTCGTGTATAGGGTTCTAGGACATAAACGTAAAAAGGACGATCTTCTGTTCGCTCTCTCGACCTGACAGGGCGTTGTTTCGGATATGTCCGGAAATTTACGCAGACTACTCGCCAATCTTCTGCCTGGTGATAGCGAATCTGGAGGGTTTTGGTAATTTTTATGGACATAGAGGCAGCATTTCCTTCCTTGTGCTGAGGTTATGTCCTTTATGAGTTGGAACTCCGCAATGTTCCCGTAGCCCTGCAGGCCGTAGTACGTGACTGTTTGTCTAACCCAACGGCTCTGTTTAAGGATACGCAACTAGTTGTGGAAAAATCTGTCACCAGGGGAAGTCTGCAAGGTTCCGTTCTCGGTCCCTTGCTGTGGAACCTGGTATTCGACGGATTTCTGAGATTGACATCCCCAGAAGGGGTCACGGCCCATGCTTTCGCCATTGACTGTGTCCCTTTAGTTCGTGGTAATTCACGACCATAGCTAGAATACCGGGCGCAAGCGGCTTTGTCAACCGCAGAGGGCTGGATGGACATGCAAAATTTAATGATTTCTGTGCCCAAGACGAAGTATATGCTTATCAAAGTGCAGAAAAATTATCGTAGTCATAACCCCACATTAAGTATAAAGGCTGTGTCATCAGCCGAGTTAAAGTTCATGAGTACCTACGTGTTTTGTTTGATGAAAAGTTGCTGTTTAGCAACCACATTAGGCAAGTAGCGGCAGATGCCGTCTCTGTAATGCAAAAGCTTAGGAGGACTGCTCGGAAGGATTACGGGCTGTCGGGCTGTCATTTGTACATGGCATACCGAGTTGTCTTCGAGAGTATGGTCTCTTATGCTGCGTCCGTTTGGGCGCATAGGTTGGATAGAAATCGAACACTTATTCAGAATTTAAAGAGTGCCCAGAGCAGAGTCTTAATTATATGCACTAGTGTTTTTAAAACAACCTCCTGTAAGGCTACCATCGTATTGGAAAAGGCTCTCCCAATCGATTTAGTGGTGAAAGTTCGGGCAGCCATGTGGCAATTACAAGAGGAAGGGAGGCCAAGGTATTTGGGATGCGGTTTCGGGTCGGGCCTGTATCGGGGCGGATCGGTGATCTCAAAGCACCGGTTCTAAATTTCAAACAGTTGCCAATCTCTCGCTTGCGTAGGAGGCTCTACAGCCTCGCGATGGATGCGCGGCAGCAGGAATAGCACGCCACGAAAGGGAAGGTCCTTGTATATATTTATGCAGGACTTGGGGGGATGGTATGTCTCTCCTTTGTTTTTAAGGGCAACGGGTGCCCAGGTGCTTTCCAACCACGCAAACTTGAACCAATATTTGTTTCGGTTCCGCCTGGCAGCTAAGCTGTGCATCTGTGGGGAGGTCTAGTCGAACGAACACATGATGTTCGACTGCCCAGCTCTTGGGTGGGCCAGAACTCAGGACACCCTGAAACTTAGAGGTCAAGGGGAAAACTGGCCACTCATAAGCGGCGAGTCAAAGTGGCGAGAGCCTCATTGTCGGACCGTGTGGGTGTTCCTTGATGCCGTTGAGTTGTTCAATCGGCATCAGTAATTTTTCGGGAAAAAAAGACTTACCGTGACTTACCTGCTGTGGGAAGCTATCCGAGAGTGATGGCTGGCCACCAGCCAATAAAAGCTCCAAGCGCTTTAATATGGTGGACAGGTACTTGCTGGCATTCAGCGATCTAGGCGTGGCAGCGAATTGCTACCTTGAGGACGTAAATTTAATTTATTGAGTGTCATATGTATTTTATTAGTTGACAGGGTGCGCCTACCCATTTTTAGTAAAATATGACAAGTGAGAGGTGGGATACAAAGCGAGTGGTGTGTGGCACCACGCTTAGTTCACTCATGCAATTTGGTTAGCTCTAGGAGCTAGTTAGAACTGGTCGCTTAACTGATTCGAGGCTCAGTAGCCGTTTGTGGCACTAACATTCAGTCTTATACTTTAAGGCGACCGAATGGAGTGGTGGCGGGAGAAATGCCATGCAAACCAATACCATCTGAGGGTACGGCGTGAGGTCGCTCTGTTTCGTGGAGATGCATTATCTGTAGAGATTGCTGAGGCGAGGTGCGTCGGGCTATCTGTAGTCTTGGTAGAGGTAAGGCGCCTGGCTTTAATGGACAGAAGGCTGAGCTCCTTGTTTGCTCGGATGTGAGAATTATCATGTGCATATTTAATAAATTATTGTTTGGGTGGTTCTTCCCAGTGTACTGGTAGAAAGGGATTGTAAAACTGTTATTTAAGGGAGGCGACAAGGATCCGACAGTTAGTCGGATCCTTGTCGCCATAGGTACAGAGAGGGTGGTTGGAGGGTGTCTTCCCTTAGGGGATCAGGATGTATGAAAATAAAATTAAAACAAATCATCTAAAATTTTAGTTGTTTTAATTTACTAGTAACTTTTTGTTATCTAAAGTAAATCCTATAATATTTTAATTTATGAAACTAAATAAACAGATTATAATAATATTTATTAAACATTTACCTGAATGGAACACATCCATTTTCTAAATGAATTATTTTACGTAATATTTCTGCAGTTGTTAGACCAGTATTATCACCAAATGGACCTCTTCTACTGTGCAATTCATATAAAATTACACCAAATGAATAAACATCACCTTTTTGAGATCCAACACCTGGAGACAAAGTTGAAATGCGAAGTAATTCAGGAGCTCTGTATAATAAACCTGAAAAAAGATATAATGAAAAAATAAATACTTTTATAAAAAAAAAATATAGGCATCTTCTCTATTTATATCAAAACTACAGAAGAGGGGTTTTCCCAGGAGATAATTACTTAAAAGAGTTTTGGTTTCATTTACATGTCAAACCAATAATTTTTTTCAGTTTTAATATATTAAAAAAAAAAAAGATTATTTTTTGAGTGAATTGAAACATAGTTCAAAATACAGCTGAAATTTCATATTCATAGCAAAATATTTTCTGGTACATTTGGTTAGCTACCAACAATGACTCTACTAGTTACTACATTATTTTAAGAAACTTTATTTTACCTAGCCAAGCTCATTTCTAGAATCTGATCAGAAAATGTTTTAAATTTAAACTGAAACTGTCCATTTAGTATATGGATGTTACACGTTCTTGATTTCATCATGCTCACAGGTTTGTAGAGATGTAATTGTTCTTTTTGTATATCATTGTATTAGAAGAATTTCTAGGTTTTATTGTGTGTGTTATTCATATACAATGGCTACTGATGGAAAGAGAAGCTTGTGGGTCATTGTTACCAGTGAAGGGAACTTATTTGATATTAACACAACATTGAATATTATTTATTAATATCTGTTTAATTGTTAACCACTGTAATTATAATTTCCATCTCGGAAGTTTGTGCCTATCCTTCCTAGAATTGCAAATGAGATCAGGATAAAATTTTTATCCATAATTTTCCACTGATCTGATGAAATACATGCTGCAGTTTGTGAATAAAATCAAAACCAGGGTAAAATCTTCATCAGAGCAGCAACATAAAATATAAAATTAATTGTTAAAAAATAAAATTGTTTAAACAGGTTAAAGTCTATACTAATACATAAAAAAAAAATATATATATGAAATAATAATAAAACAAATATATGAAGATAAAAAATAGATAAATTAATAACTAAAATAATAATTAAGAATAAATATATAAATAATAATTTATAAATATTATAATAATTTATAATTATTTATTTTATAATTAAATAATTAATTTTTTAAAATAATAATTAAAAAATAAATAAATAAATTCAAAAGGCAATTAACAGAAACTATTTTAGCACATATTATTTGTATATGATAAATGAAGGTGCAGAAAATTCACAGTTTTTAATTTGTATTATCTAAAAATTTTTATACAGCATGATGTTATTCTGTCAAAGAGATAATTTTAATTTTTCTTAAAATAAATTGATGGGAAAGTTTAAGACCTTGGGTGCACTTGGTAATATAAAAAGGCCCTTCTCCTGTGTTGTAGTTTTGTACTGAGTTACACAAAAACTGTATAAATTAATTACACAAGTACTGTAGACTGGTTTGTTAGAGGTGGTGGGTATAATCTTTTCCTTTTATGATGAGCTATTATTATTAGAATTTTTATTTTCCTAATCTTTATGTTGTAATCTGTTTAACCAGTGAACAATAAGTAACCCCTCCATGGCCCAGTGAGTTAAGGACAATATATGTGACATGTAAATGTGGTATAATCTTGTACAGACTCATGCCAACCATTCCTGAGACGTATGGTTAATTGAATCCCAACCACCAACGTAAATCGGTATCCATCTAGTATTCAAATCCATATAGAAGCAACTAACTTTTACTAGGATTTGAACCTCTTTTTATTGTTAATTATTATTAGAACGTTGACATTTTTCAGTCACTACTAGATGAAAGGTGTATTACACAAATTTGGTATCATGCTGCACATTACATTACTTACATTAACTGTAGTGAAAGAGAACTTTATATGTACATCTTTATTTAAATCAGTAAATTCAGGGTGAATTTAAATCACCCTGAATTTACTGTTTTTGAAATGATATGGGAGAAAATTTCATGAAAATCAGATAAACTCTTTAATTAATAGTTATTATGCTAATAATAACTTTTTTGAAATGTGGTGCTATAGGAGAATGTTAAAAATCAGGTGGGTGGATAAAGTGACAAATGAAGAGGTGTTGCAGCAAATAGATGAAGAAAGAAGTATTTGGAAAAATATAGTTAAAAGAAGAGACAGACTTTTAGGCCACATATTAAGGCGTCCTGGAATAGTCGCTTTAAAATAAAAATTGCTAAATTTAGTTTAAATTAGTAACTGATCTATAAATAATTTTATTTGTTGAAGAGGGTCAGGTAGAAGTAAAAACTTGTGGAGGCAGGCAACATTTGGAATATGTAAAACAAATTGTTAGGGATGTAGGATGTATGGGGTATACTGAAATGAAACAACTAGCACTAGATAAGGAATCTTGGAGAGCTGCATCAAACCAGTCAAATGATTGAAGACAAAAAAAAAAAAAATGTTAACTAGAAAGACATGAATGCAAGTGCACACCAATACTTCAATGAATTTACATTTTGAATATAAAAAATAAAATAAAGAAAATTAATATAAACAATTTATATGCATCTACTTTACTGTATTATATAATCATATGATATTTGAATAAGAAATAAAAGTATTATCACAAAATACAGATTTTCACT
Source organism: Lycorma delicatula (assembly GCF_047948215.1). NCBI lineage: Eukaryota > Metazoa > Arthropoda > Insecta > Hemiptera > Fulgoridae > Lycorma > Lycorma delicatula. The sequence continues at coordinate 107,685,847 of NC_134458.1, read as the reverse complement.
GGACAATATTCTCATATTGTGATCAGGTTTGAGCATGTCAGATGTAGTATTTTTTACATGCTGCAAAATTCATTGTCATTCCTCATCATTATTATTCATTCATCATTGTATGAATAAATAAATAAATAATTAGTGGGCAAATATTTATTTGTACCATTGCAATACCATAGCTAATATGAGCTTGTTCAATACATGGTGTATAAAGTAAATTAAACACTAAAACAAACTGTTTGTTCGTCTAATGTTGTATGTTTGCAAAGAGTATCTGATATAAACTGTCACTATAACAAATGTAATTTAGATTGAACAGAATAAATAATCTTTATAATTCAAGGAGGTTATGAACTTAATGTTATATAATGCCCATTTTTTACTTGATGAATGAGGGCATTTAATTGTATGTCTAAGTATGTCTTAATATGTTAAATAAATAAAATAAAAAACAAAAAGTAAACAAACTATTTGTCTCTTTTTGTTCTTAAAATATTTGAGATGGGATAGCTATTACAATGATTTCTTCTTGAAACTAAGTAAATATTTCACTCATTTAATACCCTCATATTTATTAACGTTCTATAAAATAAAACACTGAATGTACATTTAATAAAATTATTTATTGATCAGTTACTAATTTAAACTAAATTTAGCAATTTTTATTTTAATTTCAGTTTAAATTTTTCTGTATGTTTTTAAATAAAGACTAATCTGGAAGAAACTTAAAGCTTTACTTTATTCTAGTAGTAATAAACATGTAAAAATAATTTTAATCTAAATTTGCATTTAAATTAAATTACAGTACTTTAATATTTACTTACCTTCACATTTACATGTAACTCCTGTTTCATCCTGTGGTGACGAAAATGTGTGTTGTAAATAATGATGATGATTTTCAGACCCACTCTTAAATTCAGTTAATCCAAAGTCAGCTAACTTTACCACCCACCTAGAATCGACTAGACAATTTGAAGCCTTCAGATTTCCGTGATAATGTAATTGAGAATCATGTAAATAGACTAATCCCTAAACAATTTAAAAAGGAAAAAAACAAATAATAGATATGATAATAAAGAAAGTATATTTTGTATTTTTTTAGTCTACAGTTCTGTAAAATACAATTTAATTATTTTGTGAGGGGTTAATTACCAATTTAATTATTTCTTAGAGGATTCTGAAATTTTTTTGTTAAGAAAACCAACATTAATATGTTTTTATTAAAACAAATATTAAATATATAACATAATATATGTATATATATATACTTTTTTTTAAATTCTAATAATTTATTAATATATTGACCACTGTATTAATAAAATTTAATATTATATGAAATATAAACCATCAAAATACAGTAATTAGATAAATTAAACTTGTTATATTAATTTCCAATAGTCAATTTTTGCAGTATCTTCTATGTTCTATGCTGAAGATACGAGATACTGAAAAATGTTTATTTAAATTTACATAATGTATGTTCATAATGCAATTCAAAATTTCAAAACAGAAAAAAATTTTGAATAAAATGGCAAATTATTAAAGAATTTGTTTTAGTGTAATTATAGAATTTAATAGGAACTGAAGATACAGGATGCCGTGAAAATTGATTATTGGAATTAATATGGTAGGTTTAACTTATAATTATTATATATAATATTATATATAAATATGAATGTTGTGTGTGTGTGTCTTGGCATATGCTAGAATAACAACTGTAATATAATATATATAATCTACCAAAATTCATAGACAGTTAACAAAGTTTTCAGGGAAAAAGGTTATTGTGTTGCTTTCTGAACTATGAATAAAACAGATAAAAGAATAAAGCAATCTAACAAAACACATTGTGCAAAAACTTACATCCATACAAATTAAACTACTGCCAGCATTAAGTGCTATATTAGGTAGACTGTACTCACATTCACTCAACTGATATAAAGAATAAATACAAGTGTTATACAGATATTGAATCAATGTTTTGAATTCATCTCACAGAAACTGAACCTTCATCTTAGGTAAAGATATAAATTATACACAGAATACAAAAGCCACAAACTCGACATATCTGAACAAATTATAAATACGTACTTAAAATAATTAATGTAAATGGAAAAAGAAAACATGTACTAAATGAATAAAACAATACAAATTCTAAAGGGGGCTTCTTAATCATTTAAATGTGTGTGTAATTAATACAGGAATTCTATAATAACAACATAAGAGGACCCATATAATAACTCCCAGATTTTCTGGCTACACAATTCCATGACGTTATGTCATGGAATCAAGTTTCTTTTTACAAAAAGAACTTTAATCGCATTTTGTTAAAAAACAAAAACAGATTTTATCATAGATTTAAGCATTTTTTTAAATTGTATTTCTAAGAAGGCTATAAAAAATATTTTTAGTATGATAATATAAGTGACCTTTACACATTTAGAAAAGAAGTAAACAATTTCTAAAAACTAACATCAGATTTTAAGTTAAAAAAAAGCACAACATTTACATGTAAATTATATTCGTAATTAGTTTACAACTTTCTAATATTATTTTATTAAAAAAAAGTACATTTTACTTTTACCTAGGAAAAAGAATTCTTTTATATACTTATGAAAATTATTGTAGACCCAAGTATGTTGTTTTAAGAATTCCTATTTATTTATTTTTAATTGGCATTGATTTCTATGGTCATTACTTGTTAGTACCTACTAATAAATGCCAACAAAATGAATTAAAATACATCCAGAGTTGTTTAACTTAGTGAACTAAGGAAATTAGGCTCAGTAAATCTAATGTATGGTTGTGTATCATTATGGCCAGCTCTCTTAAATGCAGCTGATATTTAGCTTTATAGGCAACATCAACAGTCTCTTCACCACATGGAGAGTGTATATAGAAAATCATTACTCTTAGAGAAACTAGTCATGACTGATACTCTTTTTCCTTAGGAACTATAAATGCTTCATAAAATATTAATGCTTATAAAATTTTGATAGAGCAAGAGTTTAATGAGAGTGGGACAGAGTGCAAAGCAGCAAATTAATTTACTTCCTTTCTGCTGTAAATCAATAAAACACATGTCATTGTGTTAGAATGCTTTATAACATGGGAACAATGATTGATATATTTTTAATTTGAAAGAATTAATTGTAAATCTATCTACTCATTGTTTATTACGTCAATTAATGAAAGGAAACACATTAAAGTTGCAAATTCATCTAAAATTATAGGGCTTACTTTTAAATGTTAACCTTCCTTGGGAGAAGTAAAGTACAAGGAATTAAGTAAGAAAAAATTAAGTAATGAAGAGTTATGGGATAAAAAACTTCTAAAACCTATGAATAAGCCAGCTTAATTATGGGGATTAAAAGAGATGGAAGTTGAAGCTCAAGAAGGCACATAGAAAAGGATAATAATAATAATTAAAAATCTATGATGTGAAAGATATGATAAGTATTGAAAATGAAAAATAAAAAGTATTATAAATTACTTACTCTTAAGATATCGGCAACAAGAGAAGCTACAAACATATTATCTAATTTAACATCCTCGTTTTCTAGTATATCCTGTAAAAAATAAAAAAATATTTTGATAGATAATTATAATTGACTGAAAGAACTTACTTTTCATGAACTAAAATTAATGATAAAATCATAGTCAGTGGGTTGATACCCATCAACATTGGAAAAATGTAACAAGAATATCTGAACTAATCAGATAAATAATAAATTTCCATTTCCATGCTAACTTCTTTGCAAGAAAATATAAGCAAATATTTTTAAATTAATTTTCTAATAATACAGAAGTTTTTCTGTTTGTTTATGCTATCTGAAATGATCAGTGGTGGCTCGCGTATAGGTACTGTGGAACTGCAGTACCCTTACTTCCACTTGATACTTTTGATAACATTTAATATAATGAGTCGTTTTTTTTTTAATTCTTTCTTTATACTTGTACAATATATAATCCTTAAGCTTAATGTCAGTAGCCATCCCCCAGTTTATGAAAAAGATACAAAAATCTTTGTTGGAAACAAAGATTCCAACAAATCGCTTCACAGTTCTAGTGGCATGGCATGGCATTTGGCTGTTGTGCGCTTGCGCACAAGGAAGCTGCATGCAAGGTTGCAGGGGGAAGAGCACTGTCGCTCCTACAGTACCAATCCTGGTGTGTTGGTGGAAGGTAGTTTTTTTTACTCCGCATGTGTATGGAATGTTCCTTGTTTGTTCTCTTTTCTAGTTTAGTTGGTGGAAGAAATATGAAAGTGGCTTAGTTGTTTTTTCACTAGTGATCAGAAGTGGCGGAAAGCAAGGGCTCTTTGATTGCCAAATCTGTCCAAAAACATGTTGGAAGGGCAAAACAGAAGGTAATTAGTAAAAACTAATTATTTATTTGTTTCTGTGTACATAGAAATTTAAATTAAGTACCACTGGACTATGGTATCTTTAAGTGAACATTTTATTAAGTTATTATCTAATAATACTAAAACAATATTATCTGTATTGACATTTTATACTTTATTCAGTTAAATCGATTACGGTTTTTAAGCATAATGTGCATAAGCAGGATAGTAATCTAATTTAAGAATATGATACAGGTTTTTAAGTACAATGTCCTTAAAAACTGTGTACCATATTTATGAATGTGATAAAGTTTAGAATTAGATTATTATCCTGCTTCCAGCTATTCTATTTGATTCATTTTTTTTTGTTCTTTTATTTTACAGAAAACTTTAACCATGACCTTGAAAAGGCCCAGGAAAAAAGCTTTCTGGAGCAGCACTCCCACTAATTTTAGCTGCCACTGGAAATTATGCATATAACTGTTCACAACCTCCATAACCTTTAACAATAGAGTTCTTAACACCAAGATTTAATAAATATTATATTTTCCAATTTTATATAATATTGTTTTCAATCATTCTTGTGGTCATCTTCAGTAACTGATGTTGCTGTATTCACTTTGGTGTCCAGATTTTTTTTAATCAGGTTGACACTTATTTAAAGCGTGGTTAAAGAGTATGCTGGATGTGAATTCTATATATGTTTGTTGTGTATTTTTATATTTTATTTATGCTATAATATTTGATTGTACAAATGTGAGTTTGTTAAAAAAGGATCACATCTTAACAAATTTGAGCATTATGAATTATATAAACACAAATAAATTGTTTATTAAATGAACAGCATAAATTCAAATCCAACATTCTTTTCAACCATATTCTAAATACTTGTTTACCTAACTAACAAATGATACCAGGATTAATATCTGATAATGTCAGGGTGAAAATAACTGCAACAGTCATTGAAAATGGCTGCAGAAGCAATCAAAAATATTTTGACATAAGTTTAGAAAATTTGGTTGGTGGCTGTTTAAAAAATTTATTGAAGTAAATGATTTTCATCACCAACCTTTATCAGCAAAAACAATAATATTTTTGGTGTTTTAAGTGTGTATCTAAGGTTTATGTAAAGATGCTGTAATACATTCCTGCTTTGTGGTTATGGATTATGTAAATCTTTTTGTGTTGCAGGGTCATTTATGAGCTTCCTGTGTACAATGTTTGTTATTACTTGATTTTACCTTTCTATCTAAAAAGTTAATATTGATATTATTTTCAAATTTACAAGTAAATTTTAGTTTATCATTAAAAGTATTCAATTTATTTAATATTATATTTGTATTCACTCTGTATCTTGATGTCACCTTCGTATCTAATTCATAGACATTATGCATATGTTGTGCCAGCATGTATTATTTCTTAATAATTTTGCATAGTATATTTCTGGCATAATGGCTAGAGCATATTACAGTCTTTAAAACCAGTTAAGTACATTAGGACATATTGTGTCACTGCAGTTGTATAAATAGACATTTCATGAGAAAAGAAGTACTTACTGAAAAAAATGTGTTACTCATTTAAAAAGTAAAAAAGTACTGGATGAGAGAAGGTAAGAATGTCTCCCCTGTCCTTTACTGTTTAACTGGATGCATTACATATATATATTATTTTTTAAATATATTAAAATAATAAGTCTATCAAAGTAATATGCTAAATAAATAAATAAAGCTAATAAGTATAATGAAGTAAAGTTAAGTTTAAATAAATAACTCCCAAGTAACGAGCAGAGAAAAAAATTAAATTACTTCTCCACCAAAGAGGTGGTAGGTTTGAATCCTGATCTGGCTTGGAATTTCTTATGCACAACAAATATTTCATGCCATATTCTCTTGTGGAAGGTCTGAGCTTACAAGATGAATTTATCACCAAACCAAAAACCAAATATTTAGGTCAGATTTTTAATTTTCTTATTTAAACAAACTGTAATAGGCATTTTAGAATAATTAACAGTACATTATGCAACATGTCTGTAAAATAGCCACTAATGCATGAGTGCAAAGTAAGTTATGACACGAGCCTTGGTGAGTGTTGTAAACTATGCAAGAGTGCATTAATGGCCATTATAAGGAGTATTTTTTCAGTACAATAGTTTTTCTATGGCTGCGAAGATATTGGGATTACTAATTTAAATCAAGATTGAATAGATAGAATAGATTGTTTAAGGAATATAATTTTTTTATTTTTCAAAAAATACATTATACAATATATTTCTGCAGCAATAGGTGATTAGTCATAAGTTCTGCCTTTCTTTAATATCAATCAATGTTCAAGACATTCCGTCCTCAGAATCTGCCATATTTAACAGAAGGATAGATAAATAGTGTAATATAGAAACTTAGTTTCTATTAATGTACTTTCAAATTATCTTCTGCTTGCTAACTACTAAATCAGATTAAAATTAAAGTAAAAAAACCAGCTGATAAATTAAAAAATATCTGCTTCTGATTGGTCAATGGTTGAAAAGAGTAGGCTTTTGATTGGTTGAACACCTGTATCATAATGAAAATCTGTTTCATAATGATCCTCATTACGATATATAGGTTCCAGCTGCATAATTTAAATGTTATAATACAGCCATACAAAAAATACTTTATGAGGATAATTTATAAAATAAATAAGATATAATAAAAATATCTGAACAGTTTCTTGAATTTCACAATAAATCAATTACGTAAATAATAACAAACCTTAAGGCTTCCTCTTGTACAATATTCTGTCACTATACAGATGTGTGGAGGATCAGTACATGCTCCTATAAATGCATTTAAGTTATCATGTCTTAAATCACGCATCTGAAAAATAATTTTGTATTTAAAATGTTATTAATATGAAATAAATAATAAAAAATAAACAGGCATAAATTTTTATTAGTTAATACATGAAATGAAACATAAAATGCTATTAAGTGTATAGTTTTTTCTTATAAAAAGCATACTTAAAATAATAAATTTTAGTTGGAAAACTGCAAATATAAATTTTAAAAAATATTAGGATGAGACTGAACCAAAACATTTTGCTTTATGTTGATTGTAAACAAAATTTTGATAGTTATGTAATTATGAAAAGTATTATGATTAATTTAATTTCATCAATTTATTAATACGAAGGAGATAAATTTTATATTTGAATAATAGTTTAATGAAACTATAAAAAAAGGGTATTCATAAACAAAAAAAGATATATACGAGGTGTGTGAGAAAAGTAATGAGATTGGTAACACGGCGAGCGATCTGGCAACGCTGTATCTACCGGTCTGTGCTAGACCGGTTTGTTCATCCCTTCAATATGCTCAGTACGAGTTTCAACTCCGTTCATCTAACACATTATTTTTGACAGCGCCATCACTGAAGTTGTGTGTTACGAAAATGGAGCATCGGAATTTAGAGTAACGTTGGGCAAGTTAAACGTTGCAAGTAACGTTGTCCCCAAGTTTTATGTTAAACTTGGGGAATCCGCGAGTGTGACCTTTGAAAAGTTGAAACAGGCCTATGGGGAACATTGCTTATCAATAGCACAAGTTTTCCGCTGGCAAAAATCATTTTTGGAAGGCTGAGAACACGTTGAAGATTAACTTCGCTCAAGGCGACCTTCAACTTCAAAATCTGACGAAAACGTTGAGCGTGTGAGGGTTGTTGTGAGATCAGACCGACGTTTAACAATAAGGATGAGTGAACAGTTAAATTTAAACACTTTCACCGTACATCAAATTTTGACAGACGATTTGGACATGCGAAAGGTTTGTGCGAAATTGGTGCCGAAAAACCTCACAACGGAACAGAAGGACAATCGAAGAAACGTGTGCGTTGATCTTGAGAGGATTGACAATGACCAAGAATTCTTCAATCGTGTGATCACAGGTGATGAATCCTGGATATTTGAGTACGATCCTGAAACAAAGCGGCAAAGCGAAGAGTGGCACACTCCGTCATCTCCTCAACCGAAAAAATGTCCAATGAACAAATCAAAGATCAAAACCATGGTGATTTGCTTTTTTTGACAGTAGCGGTATCGTGCATAAAGAATTTGTTCCTCCAGGACAAACAGTCAACCAAGTGTTTTACAAAGGTGTCCTTGAAAGGCTCAGGAAAAGAGTGATTCGCGTGAGACTAGACATTGCAGACAAGTGGATGCTTCATCATGACAATGCCCTTGTCTCAGACGGCCATTTCCATCGGAATTTTTGACCTCAAAACGCATTCCTACGGTTCCTCGACCCCACTATTCACCTGATTTGAGTCCTTGTGACTTTTTTATTGTCCCGAAATTGAAACATGTCTTAAAAGGACGTCATTTTGAAACTCTGGAGAACATTCAAAAGACTGTGACGGACCAGTTAAAAGCCGTACCAGTTGCAGCCCTTCCAGCGCTGCTACCAGGAGTGAGAACAACGACTCCGTCGGTGTATAGCTGCCCAAGGAAACTACTTTGAAGGGGATAATATTGTTGTTTGAAAAAAATAAAAACTTTGGTAAGTAAAAAGTCAGTCTCATTACTTTTCTCACACCTCGTACATATATATATATTTATATAAAAAATTGTTACCTCTACTCTTATATTTTAGATAGATGTTTTACATGACAATTTTCAAAAACCTATAGAAATTAAATTATTTCTAAAGATAAAAAATCTATACGTTTTTCATACAGAAATAATTGCAGGTTCAGCAATATAATTTTTACTTTGTTCATCCAATTGTGGGAAATATAACATTTAAAAAATAAACATCTTCTGTAGAAGTGCACACTAAAGTACACTTTTATGAATGTTCTAAGTTAAGGTACACACAAAATATTTTGTATGTAAATTGAGCAATCGTTCCTTTGACTAAGTAAAAATGTAATTGTTAAATTGTAATTACAAATAAGGTTGATTGAATCTATTGTGGTGTGTCTTAATGGCAATACATGATTTTGCAATTAATTAATCTACCGTAGACTTGAATTATTCTTAATGATGCAAATTTATGGTCATTAATGTTGTGATCAAAGTTTCTTGAAAATTGTAAAATTTTAATTTTAATTTTGTTTAAAACAATATGTTTGACTGTTAAATTAAGATAATCAAAACATTTATAAAAAATATGGAGGAAGAAAATAAAATATTAGATGTTTTCACCAATTTATTAAATTATTACTGTAGTAGATTTTTATGAGCGACTAATTATTTACTTATACAGATGTATGTTGTTTGCAGAATGGATTTTAAACAAGATAAATTGAACAAAATGAAGGTAAAAATAGATTCTTGAGAACTATGACAAAATTTACTTGGGATGATAAATCATGAAATGTCATTATGCAACACAATTTGGCATTTTGCAGTTAGTTGAACGACTCTGGTAAAATAAACTGAGACAGTTTTATCATCTAATGAATGCCGGAATAACTCTGATGAGAATTTGAGAAATGAAAGTGACAGAAATGAGACACCAAGGAATTATTTAATTGATTCAGTTGAAGAAAAAAAAACCATTGAGACAAGGTTTGTGCAGAGAAGATTGATAGATTATAGAGGCTCATACCAAAACTAATCTGTCTGGGTTGTAAGATGTAAACAGATTATATAGAAGATTTAAATGTAATCAAATTGATACTAGAATGCTTACCCAACATCTACCATACCGAATCTAATTTTTTTTTATGAGTCAAAGGGACCCTATTTACAGGCGAAGTGTCAAGCTCGCTAACAGGTTCCGCAAGACGTTATTAAGAGTGTGTATGTGTGCCTGCACCCTACCGACTAAACCTTCTATCTCACCAATCCTCTCCTCTTGGGGCCAGTCCTGCAAATAAGCATTACTCAGCGCCAGTGGGTGAGTTCGAGCTTGAGGGATGAGGAGTCGCTGTACAACATCACCGACACCAATCCTTGCAAGTGTGGATGAACGGTGGCTCCGCAGGGGGCTGTCCATCACCCCCTCGCTCTCCAGTCCTTTTCTTTACCTCTGTCCTACTTAGAGATTTTATCTTAGGCTCACTCATTAGGTCATCTTGCTTCTTGAGCTATAACTTCGACTGTGTTTGTCTATCCCCAGGTCTTGCATTCCTCTTCTTTAATTGGATTTCTCTGACCGTCATCGTGACTAAGTTCAATTCACGCTGTTCCCACAACATGAACTTCACAATATTTGCTGGGGTCAATCATTCCAGGGTAGCTCTTCTCTTGGCCTCATCCCATCTCCAACAGTCAAAGATGCTATGCTCTGGGGTATCTTCAGAGGTGCAATATATACACTCTAGAGACTCTCTCCTATGAAATCTAAAGAAAGAGGAGGCAAAACTGCTGTGGCTTGAGAGGAACTGAGCGAGGTAGTAGTCCACCTTGCCATGATTCCTTTGGACCCACAACCCCACCTCCAGGATGAGCCTCCTTGTTCAGGCCGACAGGAGTGGGGAGCTCCACCCCACTCCACCTGTCACTCTTCAATGGCTAACCATAATGCTTCCTGTTTGGATGTTCCCTCATGTATTCTTTTCAGTTGGGTAACTTTGAGTTCAATTGGTATAAATCCGGCAATAATTCTGATTGCTTTAGCAGAAACTGTGCGATAAGCAGAAACTACTCTTATGGCGGCCTGCCTCAACAAAGGATGTTAGTTTATTTCTGTTTCTCTTGATAAGGAAGGCATCCACCCAGGCAGGTGCTGCATATGACAACACGAAGAGTACCACAAAAAATATGATTCATCAGATCTTAGGCCTACGGCCCTGTCTTGTTCTCATAACTTTGAGTAAATTGCTCATTACTCCCCCGGCTTTCTTAATACTTTCATTTAAGTGGGCAGTGAAGCATCCACTTCTCTTGAGATCCATGCCGAGGTACATAATGCACCCCGATGTGACAACTCAGATTCCGTTAATTACAATTTCTATGATCCGGAGCTTCCTGAGACCTACCATCACCAGACATATGGTCTTCTGTGGAGTCAGCTTCATTTTTCTTTCTGTGAGCCAGGCATTTACTCACTGAGTTGTATGTGTGGCTACCACCTCTACTTCGTCTTCCATGCCACTTGAGGCTAACACTGCAAGATCGTCGGCATATGCGATGATGCGTGCATCTCCTTCTAATTTGAGTTAAAGCAGGCTCTCGTATGAGAGGTTCCACAATATCAGACCCAGAACTGAGCCTGTGGAACCTCCATACATCTCAAACTCCTCCTGCCCTTCTTATGTCAGTATGGTCATATGGCGTTCATGCAGATAGTTGTTAATTATAGTGACCCGGTATTAAAGCATTATAGCTTGTTATAAAGGAACTGAGTACTTGTAAAAAAAAAATAATTTTATAATATTAACAATAAGAAAAAAAATAAATAATTAACTATATTCTAGTCATTCACTATCAATGAAAAGTTCTTATATGCATTGTCTTCAACTTTCTGTTAACAATTACCAGAAGAAAAAATATACAATTAAGTGTTTCTAAAAAAACTAATTTAAAGTATGAATCACTTTTTTGTACATGTTTCCTAACAAGTTCAAGATATACTATTAAATTAGATAACAATGTCATTTACAAATATTAGAGATGAATGAACAAAACAATAATTCCAAAATGATCTTCTGGATGCTATTTCCATGCATTTAGAAAATACGTTAAATTAGATTGTGGAAATTGAAATTACTCCAAAAGATCCTTTTATAGAACAGTTTCCTTGCAACTTGAAAGTAAAACTGTTTTAATATTTTAAAATTATTATTATGTTTTGCATAACTGTTCAGTAAAAAAGGGGAAAAACATAATTAAAGTTTATTCTTCTTATCATGATACTACTGCATTTGCATATGCACGTGTTTTAGTAATAGTTAAACAAGTGACATGACATTGCTTACCATAGTTCTGTAAAAAAATTAATTTGGTTTTAATGCATCTTAAAAAAAAAATAGTTTCATCCAGAAACTGGGAATGAATTTAAATGTAATGAAATTTTATACAATAAAGAAGGCATTGTCTTAATACGTTCTTCTGACAAGAAATAAAAATTGTCATAATTTCTCAAGCAGGCATACAAACAGATGGATCTAAGTAGTTATAGGATTATACTCACAGTAAAAGTGGATATTCCCTTTTCATCGTGTAACTTTTATTATTATAAAAGTTACTTTATTTATAAATAAAAAAAACTGCTTACTATTACTATTATTATTAACTATTACATCAATAAAGTACTGTAAATATATCTGTCATCTAATAAGCTTACTAAACATCTACTTTAAAAACTGAACATCATGTTCAAAATGTTATTTTATTTAGTAATTAACAATTTTTTATGAATAACTAACTAGCTTTCTAATCCTAATATTTCTATTCAAGTGATATATTTGTTTCCCTTTATAGTGCATAATAAGTGGTGTTAAACTAAGTGGGTAAAATAACATAATATATAATTTTAAATAGTACCAACAATTTTTAATTCTTTTTTCATATTTCTTGTTATATCCACAGATTTTTTGTAGACTTTTTTAATAGCAAAAACTCTGCCCCGATAAATCCCAATCTGAGTATAGATGCTTGAGTAACGAAAATCAGCGTCTGGATTTGAACTTAATGATACTTGGCTTGTTCTAATCAGTGGATGTATTGCCTGAAAAAAAATTCAAAATTGTTATTTTAAGAGAGATTTTATGATTTATTTTTTAAATATTTTTTTTTATTAATTAATTTGTATGATATTTTGAAAAATCCAGATGTCTAGTATAGCTTTGCCGATTTGGCTGCAATATACAGCCTGCACTCCTTGTTCGTCTCACAAGTGTATCTTGTTACATCCATGAATTACCAGATCAGGATTTATTAGTAATTAGAATCCAGTAATAATATAGTCCTGGGAAACAGTGTCGAGAAGTTGTTAGCAATAAAATGTAACTGATTTGGCTAGGCCTTAAAGTGTTTACTTTCTGCAAGGGAAGACATTTTTTTATGTATATTTAATATGGAGTAAATAAGGATATTATAAAATGTTCAATAATTTTAGCTGGAATTATATTAAAATTAGGGGTTGTGGTTTTATTCATTGTTTAGGTTATATTTATTATTTTTTATTTATGCTATAAAAGAAAAGTAAATCTTTATGAAATATAAGTTTTATGATCTTCAGTGGCAATATAGCTATAATATTGTAAGTTTATTTCTTTATAATGAGAAAAAAACAAATGATGTGATCATGCTCTATAAAATATTGGTTTTTATTTACAATAAATGACAACTTATAACATGGACTAATATTTTTTTAAATGTAATGAATTTATTGAAGCAAGACTTCCGAAATAGTGTTAGAAAGTGTATTGCAACCATCGTAATTCCAGTGAGTATACCGCATTTTAATTAGACGTTATAGATTTTAATAACCTTTACTTGAATTTATTTTAATTTTAAAAAGGATTTATGAATTTTAATGAAAATTCCAATGTATGTGTTTAAAAACTATTATAAATTGTTCAATTTCAATGTATAGTAATGGTTCCTCTAACAGGTTTTATAAAAAAAAAGATCTGTTCACAAATATTTCTATATTAGGCAAGTTTCATAAATATCTGTAATAAAAAATAACTTTGGTATTTTTAGAAAAGATATAAATTTTCTTATTATTTTTAATCAAATCTGTTGCCTACTTTTACATAGAATTTTGTATACTATTTTTGGATATTAAAAAATTGATATATATGACTGAATTGCACCACATATTTACGAGCAAACACCCTTCTGGAATTTTAAATCGCCTGTATTTACTTATTAGTATAGATGTATTTTAACCTCTATCTTGAATAAAATAACAATATGATGTCACAGAAAGATATAAGTAATTGATAAATAAACTAAATATGTAAATATATGAGTTTATTTTTTTTGGAATAGAATTCTTGAATTTTTGTGTGTGACTTAATATGTTAATTTCAAAAAGAAAAAGTATAATAATTAATCATATAACAAATATTAGAAAGGAAAACTCTTTAATAATCCATGGTCATACATTAAAATTAATGAGTGTGATTTAAATTGGTATTTTTTAAAACTATTAACTTTTGAATTGACCAAATGAACTAATTATATAAAATACTTAAATAGCTTACTTCAAAACTTTATAGTTTTAAACAGTTGTTATTGCTGATCATCATGGCTAATTCACTAAATTAAATTGGTGATACACATTGATAAATTTGGGTAAATTAATATCTATGCTTCAACAATGTTACAATTTTACGATGTGAAGTAATAAATAAAAGATCAAAAGAAAATCTAATGTACTTAAGTGGATAAATATAGGATATGAAAACTCTTATAAAACGGAAATAAGTTACATCCAAGAGACTTCTAAATTATAAGAAACTAATTTCTTTTTAATGAGAATTTGAACTGTATTTAACTTTTGTAGAAGTTTTTTCAATCATGAATGAAAATACTAAAAAGTGTTACTAAGGAAGGTTACAAGATAAATTCATTTGTGTATTCAGTTTGTCATTAAATAAAGTCAATTTGTGATTAATAAAGTTAATACAATTTTTTCAGTAACACCATATATATATATATATATATATATATATATATATAAATTAAACATATGCTGATTTACCAAGGGCAAAAAACTAGCTAAATCATTGTAAAAAATATGCAGGATATGGCTGTATACTCCTATGCAGAAGTGTTAGCTTTATAGGGTATCCTTAATATCGTTAAATGATTATATTCAGAAATTTGAAATTATTTTAGTTCAAGTTTGAAAAGGTTTTATAGTCAATCAGATATTAATAAATATGACCATTGGTATAAATTTTATATTTCAGTAGTTGGAGCAAAAATGACAATAACAAATTTGAATTGTCATAAATATAATTTAATTATTACAATACAAAGTTATTCTATCCCAAGAAAAGAAATTAAACTGAATATGTGATTCAAGCTTTGTACCATTGATAGTGATCAGTTTATAAAATATCACCAGTAGCAAAATTCTGCTTATTAATACATCTATAATGACTATTACAATTGTGTGAAAGGTCAGTTTTGAGGTATTGAAAAAATTATCCTGAAAGACAATTTAGAAGGTATGACTTATACTGTACTGATTTCCATAATGTGTAGCTTGGTCAACTCAAAATGTTTGTACTCTCTCTATTAAGTTAGTTTATGGGCAGCATTTGCTGTAAATTTACAATGAAATCTTGTAAATTCAAAATCTATGAAAAAACTAAACATTAAATTGCAGATTTTAGTTAATTTTCCTTAATTTTTTGTAAATTTTTTTAGTCTGTAATAACAAAGATGAAACTCTTGTTATATAACTGTAATTCAATGATAATGTAACAAAACATCTTTTTTTTTTCTTAAAATTAATTTTAATTAAATACTATCCATCATCATTCTTTTCTTTCATACAGTTTTTAATGGGTCAGGCTGAAGAACATGGACCTCCAGTCAATTTTTTCTCTCCACCATCGATCCCTCTTTAAACAATTTCTCCATCATTACTTTCTTTTTCAGGTTTTTCTTTATGCAATCTCATCATTTGTTTCTTGGTCTTCCTCTAAGTCTTCTTCCAATTATATTTTGATTAAAAATTTATTTTGTAATGCTTTTATTTGGGATTCTTTTTAAGTCCCAAAAACATCATAGCCTGTTCTGTTCAATTCTCTCCTGCAGTAGAGCTCTGTGTCCCAGATCATCTCTCATTTCTGCACTTCTTATTCAATCTCTCTTGTCTTCTTTACCGTGCTTCTTCAAAACTTCATTTCACTCATCTACACTTTGATCTTAGCCAAGAGGCTGAGAAGCGATCATTTCACTCATCTGTATACTTTTGTTTTTTTCTTAAAATCACCCAGTTGACTCTGAACCTCTGATGCTAATCATTAAAAACCTTCAATACATACTGTGAAATGTAACGATCAATATTACTTACAATCAGACCATTCATTATTGGTTAGTTTCCAAGTGTGAGGCTACAGAATAAGATCCTATTTGAAAGTTTGCTTTTAGTGTACATCTTGTGTAATTGTAAAATACTCTTTTCACCAAGTAGTAATACAAATAAATAAAGTAAATTTAGGAAGTATAGCTAATTGGCACATATTATTTATTTAAGTGGCTCTTTATTTGAGTCTAATATTACCTAATGTGAATAATAAAGCATTTGAATTAATGGATGAGTTATTATATTACATTAGTAAGACTTCCTTCCTAGTAACTTTTAATTTTAAGAGTATCTGTACTGATTGATGTTTAGGAGGTAGCAGAAACTTGAATCGGATGGAAGTGTTTTATGGTGGGAATATTCTCATGTTTTGTCTTCATATTTCACATGTCAAAAACAGTTGGTTAAGTTTTTTAACAGTCTTTTTAACTAATTAAAAATTTTTTTAACCCCCACATAATATTCAACTATATATTATGCGGGAGATTAAAAGTAAACTATATTTGTGTGCTTTTTGGTGAGGAAGATGCATTTTCTATTTAATTTAAGTTCTCATTGTAATTGAAAAGTCTTTGTAAATTTTTGTTGAAGCCTTCCAGTACAATTATCAGCCATTTATGATTTCCAACGTTCTTTGCTCTTGCACATATTTTTACTATATTTTTCATTGTTATTCTATTTTCTCTTGTTTGTTTTTGTGGCCTTATTTATTTATATTATATCTCAACCAATGATGACACTTCACTTAAATTGCTTCTATTGATTATATTGTCATCCTTAATTAAAACAGGAAATAATAATAAAGATTTAATTACAGTTTTTATGTTTTGTTTTGACACTTTTACATTTACTTTTAATGTTTTAGGGTTTTATAGCAATTTTTGGAGATCATTTTCTTGAAATAAATAGGAATGATTTTAATTTTTTTTTTTAAATCCTTATTCATTTAAAATTTTAATTCAAATTTAATTAATTAATTCATATTTTAATTTTAATTCAAATCTATTTAAAAAACAATCTTCTACAAAGCATCTAAAAACAATATTCTGGCGTTATTTAGTTGCCTATCAAGTCAAATATTTCATTTTAATATGGTTTTGTATTCTATATATTTTAAAAAACCAGAAAACATGTAGAATATACAATGATAAAATTTTAATGCTGATTATTTGAAAATTAAAAAAAAAAATTAAAGTACAATTTTCAAATGATCAAAACTCTCTAATCATAAATTTTGAATTAGTAAGTACTATTTAACATGATTTAGCAAAGGGAGATAATATAAATAATGTTTCAAACTAGAAAATTTGGAATAAATTTGTTTGAATTACTAAGATTTCACATATTTTAAAAATTATTGAGAAAAAATAAATTTTACTATATTAAAAAAAGGTTTTCTTAATATTAGCGCTGAAAAAGAAAGTTACCCTTTGTATTTTAGTTCCTAATGAAGTTGAGTTGTTCTCTGTGTCGTTCATTTGTATATCTTTGTAATCAACTTTCCATAACAAACTATCAAGCTCTTGTTCATATCGCCAATTCCTATATAAAACTAAAGTTACCAATGCCAGTAGTAGAAGTAATGCTCCTGCTACACCACCAGCTATTTCCATTGTATGTGCTGAAACATAAAAAAGTATATTATCTTTTATGAAGATCATTCAATAATTAAAGAGACAAATGACTGTAGAGAAATGATTATTTTTTCAATGACAATGAAACTAAGGCTACTTTCTTAGTATAATCCCCAGCTACATTTATACTTTTGTGTCATATTTCTGTGAGCTTCCTTATTCCAGTAGTAAAAAATTGTTCATCTTGTTGTCTGAGCCATTCTTTTTGCCGAACTTGGTGCCATGTAAATCTCTTTGCAGGCCAAGCAAAAAAAAATAATCTGACAGTGTGAGATCAGAACTGTAAAGGGAATTGGCAACACTTCCCAACCCAACGTTTTAATAGCTTCTTGTATATTTTGAGCAGTATGTGGACAGGGGTTATCATGCAGAAGAATTTTCAGAGAGAACTAGTACGTTTCCTTCGCAATGGAGATTTCACTCCACTCTCTAGAATATCCCAATAGTTTCACTGTTGATTGTACATTATTCTTCCAAATAATTACAATAAACTGGACTTTTATAGTCCCACAATATCATTAGCATCACTTTACTGGCTGATGTGTAGGTTTTGAAATTTTTCATTGCAGGTGAACTTGAATCATTCCATTCTATTCTCTGACATTTGAATTCTGGTTCAAAATGATGAATCCAAGGTTCACCACAAGTTATTATGTTATTTAAAAAAGTATTATCTTCAGTTAAAGATTGTTGATTAAGTTATGTACAAATGTGAATCTGGGTGTCTTCCTAATTTTTAGCCAATTCTCTTACAATCCACACTCAAATCACACTACAAATTTCAGCAATTTCCCTAATTCTCATACATTTGTCCTTGCAAATAAGATCATTAATACAATTTTGGATTGAAAGCAGGATTTTGCATTTTATTTACATGATTATAAGGAATATTTAAAAAACTATTTGATGAGATGGTTCCTCCTCCAAGCAGTAGTTATTTTTTAATAATTTTGCCAATATTGTGTAATTGTATTTTAATTAAATATTAATGACGACAAAATATGGTAATACTTAGTAGTAATAAACAAAGAGAAATTTGTTTACAAAAAGTTTTCTTTATTATTTAAGAAAATTATGGTATAAGAACAAAGAGTTTGTACTTTATACCCTTTGACAGGAATATCTTAGAAATTCTCCAACCAAGTGTATCTTATTTATGTGGTGGAAGTAATGTTCTTTTGCTAACAGATCCATCCACCCTTTTTTCTTTCCCTTACATTCTTTACTATTTTATCCTTCAGTTTGTTGTACATACTCAGTTTTAGGTTACATAAACCATCATGTGTGGTTATAGTGTAGCTATTTCAGTAATCAATCTTTCTAAATTGTTTACCTTAAAATTCTCTTAGCACTCACACATATGTATTTATACACATATATACACACATGCCCGTGTATGTGTGTATACACATATACACATACACATGCCCGTGTATGTGTATATACACATACACACACTTCTTTATATCCCTCCAATCTTTTGAATTTATTTTGTTTATGTAAAGTTTTATTTATATATATATATATATATATAATTTTTTTTTAAGTATATCAAACTATTAAATAATCATTAAGTTTCTTAGCTGATAATTATGAAATTTCAAATTTTTATTGATTATAAAGCAAAGATTTAATTCATATTAAAAAGATTGTTTCATGATAAGAATTTTCCAATTAATTTTTTTTATATTGGGTAAAAGTGCAATCTTTAACTTTATTGTATTTCTTTTAATATAAATATTTTATATCTAAAGAATTTTTCATTTTCTATTAGGTTTTTTTATATTCTATTTATGGTATGTTCAAAACATTGATATACAAAAGGATATATAATAAATATAGTTTTATTAGTCGAATAAACTATATAATCTAACAGAAATTTTATGAAATTTGTTCAGTACTTGTGAAAAGACCTGAATAAGGGATGAATGAAGGTTTTCCTCAGGAAATTATAAGACTGCTATTATTTTGGGTTTTCTATTTTTGAGGGAAAAGTGGCATATTTATTGGCTGATTACACAAAAATTGTTTTCCAGTAATATATTTCTACCATTACTTAAGTCTCATATACCTCAAACACTGAGTTAATTTCAAGAGAGGTTCGCTCTTTACTGTTTGAAGCCAGTGGTAAAGCTAGGGGTGCTGGCTCAGCACATGTCATAGATAAAGGATGACAGAGTGTAAAAAGTGACAAATAGTCCATGATCTTTATGTAAATAAGTGATAAATATACGAAAAAGAGATCAAATTCGAATATATGTATGTTGCATTCCATAACAGAAAAAAAACAGCAAGTAGCGTGACGAGTTACTTCTGAAACTAGTGTAGCAATTTTCAAGACAATAAACAACTCATGTGCAGTTATGCACAGCTTACTAAGAAAACTGAGGAGTAAAGTATGTTCTTCACTGAGCTAAATGTAGGCATGCCAAGCCCACTGAAATATCGATGATATTCAGTTCTACAAGCAGTACCTTTGTTCTGTTCATCACAGCAACTGACTGTGCAGTGAACATCATTACTCTCAAAGAAGCAATGCTGACTAATGATTCTTGTTCCTCAGGTATTTGAACCTTATACATGTGTCACAACCATAAGAAAGACAGGTCGGTGGATCAAGATATTTTGAGAAACAATGAATTGTATACATTACCTCCATTTAGGAAGGCAATTTTAAGATGTACATCACACATATCTATGTCACTGCAGGCAATCTTGATAAAATTATTGCACAAAAGTAATTATTTTTTTCATTTTGATTTAAATTTATAAATTCTGTTGGAAAGTATCTTGTATTAATTTAATTTCTAATCTTCTTTAAAGAAATAGTGCATTTTTTATTCAGTAATGAGAGGAAGTAATAATAAAAAATAATCATAATAATGCAGGAAATAATTAAATATGCTTAATCAGTCTGAAAGGTGGTCTAAGAGTTTACAAAAAGATCTAAATGACTTGAAACCCAGTCACTTACATACTATATCTATTGTATTATAGTATTATATATTTGTGAAATTGGTTATTGAGTTAACCAGTTTTACAGACATTTCCAACATAATGCATCCATCATCTTGAAATTCTAAGATCTTGATAAAAATAAAAAAGTTTGTTTTTTATTTATTGTTTTATTGTAGTTTAATAGTACTGAAAACTTCTCCTAAAAAAATGATGATTTAAAAAAAAGGGTTTGCATTTCAAACAAATTTGATTTTTGAAATAATTCTTTCGAGGAGTATTCCTGTGAGGAATAAAGGAGTATGTACAAAGTTGCTACATCAGTAAAGTATATCAAAGAAACAGGTCAACATTGAAGACAGTCAGTCATTGGAGTGATATAAAAACATCAAATATCATACACCATGGGATAACGAATGCTAAATAAAACAGTAGGATCAGACTGATTGAGTGACAAAACCAATCTTATATACCATAAAAAATAAAATATACTTATATACTCGTGTATATATATATATATATATATATATATATATATATATGTATTTTTAAATAAATTTTCTTCCCATAAATGTAATTTCTTTAAAGAAGAATGTTGAATTTCAAATTTATTAAAAAAATTCATTAACATTAAATTTTCTTGTCATCAATCATTTTACTGTTTGAAATAATTCTATGTTTCTTTAAAATGTCCCTTTTTTGACAATTTTTTAATCACATTAAGTCTGCACATCCTCAATTACTTTTATTTTGATTATTATTATCTTTATTTTTCATATACAAATTATTTATATACTTCTGTTTTATACCATGCCTTTTTTTATTCATGAAAATATAATTAAATATACATCTTTTGTTTTGAATTTAATCATGTTACAAGTTTGTTGTAATTTGTTAGATTAAATTAATGGAATTTAAAGCAATTTCTGAAGCAAAAGCAGAATAGTTTCAACTTAAAAAAACAACAAAAACTGAGAATAAAAATTATATTTGAATACAACCTGATTAAAATACACACTGACAAACACAAATATATATATATATATATATATAAATTGTTTTTATATATTATATCTATTTTTAATATTATATATTAAAGGTAATATTTTACTTATTAAATATATTATATTTAATATCGTTTTTATACATTATATTTTGTTATATTGTATATACTCGTATATATATAATATTAAAAATAGATATAATATATAAAAACAATTTATATATATAATTAGATTTATATAATATATAATATAAATATACACATACAGAGTGATTCACGAAGAATGTAACAAATTGGATAAATACCTAGTTAAAAATCTGCCACATTTTGATATGTAAAATTCGAAATACTTTTTATTTAGTTTCTGTATACTTTATTCATACCATTTTATTTAGAATAAAATTCTCTACAAGGATTGTTTAAAACTTTTTTAAACATTTGACGTTCACCAAACTGTTTGGTTCAAGAAACAGGACAGAGTTTTTCAACAAGGGAATCAAGTCGTCTCCCGATGTTCACAGAAATGTCTGCATATCAACAGAATTGAAATCCAAACAAATACACATTTGACATTTGCAATGAAATGTCAACATTTCCAATCAACGCATATTTTACAAATGTAAGTAAAAAAACGTTCGTATAAACATAGGTCCTGACACGCTTCGTTTTCAAATTTATAGCTTTCGAGAAATTTAACCCTGATCTACTTACTACAATGGTAAAAATGAGCCATATAAAACATGAAATATTTTATACGATTTGATGTTAAAATGCTGACATTTTTCAACATTTTCGTTGAAAAATAATTAAGATATATATTCAATATAATAATAAGCATTTTGAGTTACAATAATTTTATGATGAAAGAGTATATAATTAAAAAAAAATTACCGTCGTATATGACGTGATTTCAGGTACAATAATTTATTTCTGTCGAATTTAAAGATAATTTCAAAACAAAAATAAGTATGAAGTTCCGTAAATTTACTGAGTGAAGATATCTAAAACAGTCATAATTTTTTCCTCG
Source organism: Lycorma delicatula (assembly GCF_047948215.1). Lineage (NCBI taxonomy): Eukaryota > Metazoa > Arthropoda > Insecta > Hemiptera > Fulgoridae > Lycorma > Lycorma delicatula. Next base: position 107,662,921 of record NC_134458.1, on the reverse strand, counting down.
TTTGGATGACAAGATTTATATTTTAATCACTAATGATGGTATGTTACTAATTTTGTTATTTTACTTTTTGAAAAATTACGATTTACTTATGAACAGGCTTAAAAGTCTGTTACATCAATCTATACAAAGAGAAAAAGTAAGAAAATGTCAATAATTTATGAAAATAAATTATGTCGTAATTACGATAGAAAAAGATATTCATCATTTAATAACTAATAATTAAATCATCGTTTTTTCACAGGTTGAATTTACAGTGATTCATTAAAAAAAAGAAGTTAATCTAGCTAGCATTCATTAATTAATAAAAGGTAGTAATAATTTACAGTGGATTTGTCATTTCGTCATAAACACGAGATTTATTTTCCCTTATCACCATTGCTTCTGTATTTGATGTAATGTTAATTTTATTAGCTCTTCAATTAAGAATCATTTATTAAGTTTGTTTGTTTGTACACTGCAAAATAGGACAATTAATGTTAGTTTTTAAAAATCAATATATTTCATTCTAATAATAGATTATTAAACTCTTGTCTTTTCCCAATTTCCGCACTAGCAGTTATAAAAGAAACTTTTATCCTTTTTATGGAAATTTAACATAATCGGATCTGTTAAATTATTTTCAGTACCGCCATCTCTTTGGGGGTATAACTCCCTTTTTTTCAACATAAAACATAAATTAAATCATTTATATTCTCTCGTCTTGCAGTCTTTATAAATAATAACAGTATCGATTTCAGCATTAATCCTCCCAAAAAATAAAGTAAAAACAAGAAATATAATAAAAAAAATAGCGAATTCTAAGATAACCCCAAACTAAACATAAGAAAAACATAGACAGAAGAGCAGATAAAAGAATATTCTGAAAGAATAAAACATTATTGGGACAATATCAAAAGCCAAAACAAAAAATAGTTGAAATAAATGTCCTTTAGTCGGCCTAATCGAAGAAAAATCCCACTACAAAAAAAATAGAAATAAAATTTACAACAAGAAATGCTTTTTTAAATCGGGGACAAATTAAGAGTTAATTACTCTTTGGTATTTGACATTAAATGTGGAACCAGCTTTAAAAAATGAAATTTAAACAGTCGGAAAAGAGTTATCTTAATACTTTGTTACATTAGATTTAAGTTTAGTTCATCTTTTGGTGTATTAAATTCAAACTTAAGTACATTTTATCTTATACAAGCAGCTTGAATTTACTTTCTTTTGATTCGTAGTAATCCATAATTAGTTTCTATAAGCCACCTCAGTTCAAATTTTATATTTTTTATATTTTTCAATAGATTTTATTATGTAACTATCTCTGATTTTAACGGATAAATGAACAAAAACTGTCTATTCGAATTAACTGTGAAATATTGTCATCCATTTATTTATTTTTTTGAAATTTGCGACAAAAATATTTAATGAAATACTTAAATGTTTTTGTTCAATTATTTCAGTTTACGTGTATTGTAATAAAACGGATTTTAAAAAACAATGCGCTAAGATTATGCATAAGATAATGCTTTTCTAATTGTTCTTTAAACTTCTATTTTTCTAAAGTTAGTTCCATATTAAATTTCAAATGTTAACGAGCTATTAATCCTTTAATGACGCAGATTAAAAAAACCGAAAGAAAAATTTGAAAAGGGCTCATCGTCATGTTCTTCCTGGGGAAAGATCCTCAGGCAGGAAAAATGCAGTTGATCGACTGAGGCAGAACTTAGATCTCTGGTTACTGAAAATCTAAAATTCGAAAACGAAGTTTAAAGACCTTTTTTTTATTTTCACTAGTAAAATATGTTCTGAAATTTTCTCGATTTCCTGGTGAAATACCTTGAATTTGCCTTTACCATCGCACCTTCTCCGTACGCTTCAATTAGCTGTCAATGACAATTTTTGCTGGAGAAGTAATTTTTTTTCATTTAAAATACTATCGAACCTTACAATTAACAGGACTGACATTAGCAACGGTTAATGAAATGCTATAAAAAATAATGTATGATACATTTACCAGCTTAGAACTAATTGATAGCTCATTTCTGATAGCAAATTAAGACACATTTCTGACTAGTTTTTATAGCAAAGCATCAAATTTTGTTAATATTTACTCTAGCGATTCTTATTTGAAAAATGAAAAGTGTAGAAATGTAAAATTCGACTTGTATATATAATTAACTATTCACTAGATACAGACGAAAAATAGGTGATTACATTTTTTTTTAATTATTGTAAAATTTAAGAACTGGAGTTAAATATATACATATACAAAAATTATTGTAAATATATAACATTATTTTTTTAATTCTTCTCTTTAAACATTCCCACATTAAATCTCTTTATACTGTATAAAGAAAAATTAACAAAAATTATAAATTTATTGTACACATTACTCTTTCTAAAACTTCAATTAAAAGATTAATTTAATTTTATTATTAAAAGACTATTTTAGAAATGCTTTTTTCTTAAAAAAAAAGTCTTGTTCGTAAAAGGCCGAATAATTCATGAGGGATAGTTGCGACAAATTTATGGATTGACATGTATTATTATTTTTTATTCGCGACTGTATGTAAATTCCTTATATACTAGAGCTATCAACAAAAATATTTTTGGAGAATTCAATATAAGCTTTTATAAAATATTAAAAAAAAACTGGTATGTAAGATGCTTTTGGAATGTACTACGATTTGAATTAATAACATAAATTAACTTTTATGGATAACATACTAACACCAAAATAAAAATAAAAAATAAAAAAACCCGTAGAATCCTAATCTAAATAAATGTTTATACGAATAAAACTTTGCGATTTGGAAACTAGTTGAAAATAACGTGTTGCAGGGTTACTTATGAAGCGGAAATGCATTGAAAAAAATACACAGTAAAAAAACGACCAGCTATAAAAAAACGAACCCTTATTTCCTACGCTCGTGACGGGTCGTATCTTTTCTACACAGCCTCGTATGTAAAACTTTTTTCCTTCCCCAAAACTGTTCTTTTCTCCTAATATCCTTCTTCCTTTGTCCTTGGTTTATACATCTTCAATACACGAAAAATCCTTTAAATTTCCTGACCATTCATCTAAAGGAGAAAAATTTAAATATAAAAATTTATGATTTGTGCATATAAAATAATGTTTCATTTCTAACTCATTTTTTTCCTCTTCTGTAAATATTTTAGCTTGTAATTCTTAGCGTGTTTAAAATGTAAAAATAAAATTAAATATGTAGTTAACCGGCGTAAATAATAATGTTTAATGAAAACTTATTTCATTAAATATATGGATATATATATATATATATATATATAAATAAATTTTTTCGGTTGTATGTTAAGTGTTAAGCATCATTACTAAATGGTTTACCCATTTTCAATAAACAAAACTTACTAATTGGATTTAGCCTTGGTCCTTATTCAAATTTAAATTAATTGTATATCAAAAATATTCCATTAGTGCCTTTTTAATCTTGGTCAAAAGGTGTTTTATTATTTTATGTTTAAATGCTATTTCATTAAACAAATAGATTAGAAAAAATAAAACATCTAAGCTGTTTTGAAATGCTAAATATATTAAAATACTTTTTTGTAATAATTACTACTATTCTGTTTCTCACGTATTAGTAAATTTCAAGGTTCTGCACTTCATATAAGCTGGCATTAGTTTGTGAAGTTTATGAAATAGTGACTGTAATGTTTAAATTTGTTGATTTCGAACTTCTAATAAATAAAAAGTTACACAAATTAGGCAATTAATTTATCTAAAAGTGTGCTAATGAACTGTTTGATTATTCATTAAGATAATCCTCTGAAAATACTTAAAAATAAACCTTTGGAAAAAAGTCTACAATTCTGGAAAACGGGCAAGTTACCCAATTTGTAAACCCAATTAGTTACCCAATTAGTTGTAATAATTTTCATTTTCATTTATAAACATAGATGTTTGTATTAAAACAGATATCAAGAAAATATGCTTTACAGCCGCAGGCAGCTAGTTTACATGATGGTGTTTTGAAAAAAGTACATTGATTTTGATGTTTTCATTGATAAGAAGCAAAACTTATCTTGTTCATGTCAAATGTTAACTTTTTTCGTGATTTACCTTTAAGTAACTTATTCTGTCGCTGTTTGCCTAATATATTTACGCAACATCAGTGATTTTCGTCACACAACTTTTAAGGAAGTATCTTTTATTAAGTAGTACGATAACAATGAATACTTAATATTAAATAACACGCATACGCAAGAATTTAACTTAAAACAAATTTTATAATAAAGGAAAAATTTGTTTTTTCTCCTAAAACCAACGGTGTTACGGCTGTAATATACCCATATTAGGTTATTTTTGTACACTTCTACCAAATATGTATTTATTCAGTTCCTTTATCTCATTATTTAACTTCAGTAATGAGATCTGACGAACAAAGATACCCTTTTTTGGGGTACACGATATGACACAGTATTACAAAAGTTATTATCTTTTAAACAGGTGTGTGTTTTTGTGTAAATTTGAATGTAATAGCTTAAAAGAATTAAGCAGCCAAAAAATCTAGTATAAAGAACTTATTACCTAATAAAAAAATTTATTAAAGAATATTTAGAACGTTTAAGAAATTCTAAAAATATTCGGATTTGAATGACGAAAGATCATCATCAATCGTGTCTAGCAAATCCACACTATCTTTCTAAAGCTGCATCCTGCCGTCAGATGTAGTGCCAGTCGTGCCTTTCCGTTTTTTAATCGGAGGACTACTCGTTTTAACTGGTGTGATAGGCTGCCCCACCCGCTCTGCATCGCAGCATGACTCCCGATCATTAGCGCGAGATTCATCTATAGCTCATTTACAAGTGGCAGCCAATAGCTCCATTTTCTCCTCAAAATCAATACAGGAAGGGTTCATAGGTTCAACCATGCCTGAATCCCGAGTGGGACGCTTCTGACATTCCTGAGAGACCAACCCTTCAGCCTCAAGCTGCCCTCATCATTGGTCGCGGGATTACTGTCCAAACCACCAACCATAACCTTTCTTCCGAGAGCACCTTTCTTCCTTACTTCTAGATTTTCGAGACAGGGCACCAGATTTCTTGATTACTGTATCGTTATTCGGATCAGACATATTAACAAAATATTTTGCCAAACGCTCTGAAAAAATCAAACACAATAAAAAAAAATAATAATAAAAAAATAAACAATAATCAAACACAACAGAAAATGTAAACAAATAAATGAACAGCTGAAATTTTTATTAAACGTATCTTAGCAACCGCATGTTAATTTCGAAATAAATAATTTTAAGGTTTATAATTAATGAAAGCAAAAAAAAAAAAAAATAATTACACAAACATAACCGGCTTCCACTAACATTATCTCAATTGTATCTTATCTATGCAAACACAACTTCTTTATCATTTTTCTTTCAACTCTGTTTTTTTTCTTTTCCTCAATTTTAGTGGATCTCTTGCACAGATTTAATTTTCTTTAAAAAATATCCTGAGGGGAACCGTCTACTTCCTGATTAGAGACTGCCATTTTTATAATAATGGTTATACCATTTTAACAAAGCCATTTTATTAACGTGCATTATTAAAATGGAATAACCTTAAAATGATTGATTTATATAATAAACGAACATAAAACAGGAACAACAAATATGGGAACCGCCTACTCCCTGATCAGAAACTCCCATTTTAATAATAATGGTTATACCATTTTAACAAAGCCATTTTATTAACGTGCATTATTAAAATGGAATAACCTTAAAATGATTGATTTAATATAATATGCGAACATAAAACAGGAACAACAAATATCTTCAAGATATTAATATATCTTCATAAATTTTTAATCAACTTACAGCACATGAATACATGAACATACTAATTGAATTAACTTCCATGAATTGGAACTCTGTAACAATATGTAATAAAATGGTATGTATTTACTCCTACTGCAGTACGACAGATTTGATAACTGTTTTTAATTTATTTGTATAGTATGTACTTGAATTGATTCTATCACAATTTAATTGGATTATCTACAATTGCTCAAAATCCATTCAGAAATATATTATTCTATTAATTATAAGCGAGTTAAAATTTCATTAAAATCGTTGGAATGGTTTTTAAAAAATTCAGTTTTGAACAATTTTCTTTCAACATACTGAAAATAGCGATGGAAACGATTATGGGAAACTCTTAGCACACACACTCCGGTTAACAGAATTTTCTTTTTCTCCACCGATAAATAAAGTGGTTAGGTACATACGTTCGGAGTGTGATCTTTTTTGTTTGCTTCCTTATAACTTTATGCAGATGAAGCGATTTCAATGCAGTTTTTGACAAACAATTGATCATTTTTAGAGGCAGATTTTATAGCTGCTAGAATACTTAAATATACAGCCTATCTACAATATGTAATATTATCTGCAAGCTTATATTTATCATATTTTGTTTCCTTTATAGCTGTTAGATAATGAAACTAATACAAAGCATTACCTTTTTTCCAACTTAAGAATAATTAAGATATTTAAGTAACTTAAGTAAATTAAACTACTAAAGAGAAGTTTTAAATTTATTTAAGAGTGAATTGTGTTTTTAAATCCATTCTTTACTCTTATAGCAATTACCTAATTACGTATAAGTTTTGAAAGATTCTCTCTTGATCGAATGTAATATTCTGAAATGAATTAAATCCAAACTACATTATCCAAGCTACATTAATTTCTATTCTTACAACAGTAAAATAAAATAATAAATACGTTTGTTTTTATAGTTATTGGAATGTCATTCTTTCTATTTTTTTTTTTTTTTTTTTTTTTTTTTTTTTGTAAAAAGATGTTAAGGGAAAAACATTTATACATAATTTTTTTTTAATAGTTTTACTAATTTTGAAGGGTGTTAGGATTCGTTCTTGAGATTTCTTGTACAATGAATAGATTTCAGATTCAGAAGAATAGAAAAATTTATATATATAATTTGTAAATAAAATAAAATATATAAAAATGTTAAGTTCGTTTGTGTACGCTCCAAAAACTCAAAATGTTCTGCACTGATTGAGCTCAAATTTTAGGACGATATATAACCCGCATCAAAGATTGTTTTCATCTATTTTTAATAAATCTATCTATCTATTTTTAATTTGTACAGTTTTTTAATAAATAAGAGGCTAATAAATCAGATGGAAATGTAAACAAAGGAAAACCAATCAGATCAATGCAAGATGGCCACTGTCAAACACAACGACCAATCATAAAGAGTCTGTATGGCCGTTGCCAATGTAAACAAAATCACAACTGATTAAGTAACAAATTTCTTTGAATTATATTTAACAGTTAAAACATCTGTATTTTATTTTTTAAAAAAACACCAAAACAAAAAGAAAAGCCACCAAGAAGGATGACTTACAGTAAATAAATTAAAACTCCCAACTTTCTTATTGCCCAGATAGACTTAAGACTATGCAAACAAAAAAAGTCGAAATAACAAAATACACAGAAAATAATATCCCTACATAATGACCAAAAAATCCTTTGTTAGGTTAAATATTCACTTTTGTCTGAATTTACAGAAGGCATTTACAACGAAGCATTGATAAATATTGAAGACAAGTGCTCAGCTAATGCAAATAAAGTTCTTCGTCAATTGGGAATGCCAGCACCCACCCGAGCTGCGATTGCTTCATTTGATGTGGATTTACGCCGTGAACAGAGTTACAACATTGGTGATCTTCAGTCATATGTCCAATCAAACATTCCCAAATTAACGCGTGAACAGAAAGGCATTTATGATCGCATAATGCAAATGATAAATGACGGAGTTGGGGGAACCTTCTTCTTGGATAGTATAAATATACACATACAGAGTGCACGAAGAATGTAACAAATTGGATAAATATCTAGTTAAAAATCTGCCACATTTTGATATGTAAAATTCGAAATACTTTTGTATTTAGTTTCAGACGACGGTCCAGATGTAAACCTAGATACCATACGCGGTCAGCATGCAGGATAAAAATGCCATCCAGGTGGACTCGCGGGCAGTCCTCTTTCCTCATTGTACAGGTTACATGACTTGATTTCGCCGGATTAACTTTTATTTTCACTTAGTCAGCCACCGGTTGACTAGATTCAATTCATATTGTAGTTTATCCGAAGCTGGCGTTAGGTCATTATCGACCGCTAAGATCGCTGTGTCATCAGTAAACGGAGCAACGGAGTCGGGAAGTTGGAAGAACTGCAGTGAAGATAGAGAACAAATCGGTGCTAAGACTGAGTCTTAAGGAACATTTGACCGAATGTCAAAGAACTCAGACAATTCCTGATTGTATTTAACCTGGAAAAAAAACGACTATCCAGGTTGCTACCAGGATAAAGTAAAGTAATTGAGGCAAGCTCGATTTCATCTTATTAAGTAGACCAGGAAACCAGACTTTATCAAAGGCCTGCTGGACATCAAAAAAGGCTGCTGAACAATATTTATTACCTTCTAAGCACCTATTGACGACATTAGCAATCCTGGGATCTGTTCAATATTGGAATTACCACTTTGGAAGCCAAACTGATGGTCAGGAATAAAACGTTCTTTCACTAGAACAGGCCACAATCTTTGAAGAAAAGAGTCTCTCGAAGATTTTAGAAAGAATAGGCAATAGGCTTATTTATAGGCCTGCATGAAGACACTCGTGCACTGGCTTACCCGATTTCGGGACCATTATTATCTGTGACGCACAGATGGAGTGGAAAGTGTATTTCCTCTTCATCATTACCCATTATTTTATGTGGCTAAAAGACCCTAATTAGGTGTTTAACAAAATGATCGTCCTTTTGGCTGTCGAAACGACTACATAATCCATTTGAAGCCTTTGGAGGTAAAATCAGATCGGATGCTGTTGAAACCTCTTTGTGGCTTTCCACAGTGAATAATCATCTCTACTTGAAGAGGAAATATTTTCAAGATAATTCTTAAACATTTTGTTTTTAATTGATTTCAGTAGCCTCTTCAACCTACGAGCAGCTTTGTTCAAAGCTGTTTTATCTAAAGGATTCCTAAAACATTGCTACTTCCTCCTAAGCTGTCTTTTAGCAGTAACAAGTTCAATTATCTCTGTCTTCCCGTTTAATAAAATATAAGGTCTTAATTAAACTAAATATACAATTTAAAAAAAAGTTTTTATTATTTTTTTAATTTTATAACTAACTCAGTACATGAATCTAGAAATACGATTGTTATGTATGGGTATTTGTTATATATATCCATATAACATATTTTTTACGGCATTTAAAAAAAGCCTGACCAAGATTCGAACTCAAAATTTTCAGGATGAATAGCAAAGGCGCTACTCTACAAAGGTAATCGGCAGATGTATGAAAATTTAAAAAGTGCAATATATAGTTTTTGAAAACATCTATATAATTTAAAAAATCCGGGTAAAGCGTTAATCTCTTTATATAAAATTTTTACTTCAATTTTTTTTTAATTAAAAAAAAATAATTTTTAGTATTAAACAAGAGAAGAATGATAAGTTCCAACATTTCCCATCTAAAATTTTGTTTTGAACACTTCTTTTTCGGAAGAGCATTTACGGGGCCTAATTGTAGGCCCCGTACATGCTGAATGTCAACCAAACGAAGCCAGGTGAGATAAGTAAAACTAATGCGACAATGTTCCTAAAATTTGTATTGTTTAAGAATTAATAATAGCAAGAGTAATAAGTCGCGGATACTAAACCGTATTAAACACACTACACGCACACGGAGAAAAAGGGAGTGAGCGAGTGAGAGAGAAGGAGAGAGCGTGAGAGAGGGAGAGAGACCAATACAAGCGATTAAGCAACGTTCTAAAAATAAAATAGAGTAAGCTAGCGTGAAAATAATACTGAATAATCCCAAAGGTTATGTAAAAAGTTTTTTACTGTTATTTATACTGGCTATTAGTTATATATAACAGAAGTTAAATGTGGCGAAATAAAGTGATATAATAATTTTCATGAGTTAAATTATATTTAAAGTTTTTTAATTAGATTTTTAATTTCAATCTGGTCATATATTAAAATGTAATACATCGGCTAATATATTATTTGATATTCATTGTTATTAAGTTTCCATTAAGTAAACAAAATTTTTTTTTTTTTTTTTTTGTCTTCAGTCATTTGACTGGTTTGATGCAGCTCTCCAAGATTCCCTATCTAGTGCTAGTCGTTTCATTTCAGTATACCCTCTACATCCTACATCCCTAACAATTTGTTTTACATACTCCAAGCGTGGCCTGCCTACACAATTTTTCCCTTCTACCTGTCCTTCCAATATTAAAGCGACTATTCCAGGATGCCTTAGTATGTGGCCTATAAGTCTGTCTCTTCTTTTAACTATATTTTTCCAAATGCTTCTTTCTTCATCTATTTGCCGCAATACCTCTTCATTTGTCACTTTATCCACCCATCTGATTTTTAACATTCTCCTATAGCACCACATTTCAAAAGCTTCTAATCTTTTCTTCTCAGATACTCCGATTGTCCAAGTTTCACTTCCATATAAAGCGACACTCCAAACATACACTTTCAAAAATCTTTTCCTGACATTTAAATTCATTTTTGATGTAAACAAATTATATTTCTTACTGAAGGCTCGTTTAGCTTGTGCTATTCGGCATTTTATATCGCTCCTGCTTCGTCCATCTTTAGTAATTTTACTTCCCAAATAACAAAATTCTTCTACCTCCATAATCTTTTCTCCTCCTATTTTCACATTCAGTGGTCCATCTTTGTTATTTCTACTACATTTCATTACTTTTGTTTTGTTCTTGTTTATTTTCATGCAATAGTTCTTGCGTAGGACTTCATCTATGCCGTTCATTGTTTCTTCTAAATCCTTTTTACTCTCGGCTAGAATTACTATATCATCAGCAAATCGTAGCATCTTTATCTTTTCACCTTGTACTGTTACTCCGAATCTAAATTGTTCTTTAACATCATTAACTGCTAGTTCCATGTAAAGATTAAAAAGTAACGGAGATAGGGAACATCCTTGTCGGACTCCCTTTCTTATTAGGGCTTCTTTCTTATGTTCTTCGTAAACAAAATAAATTATGATAAATATTTTTATGAAGTAAATTACACATAAAATAAATACGTTTTGTTAAGAGTAGTTTAGTTATGATTTACGAAAAATGTACCAGTAATATTATTAAAAAACTGAATTAACCAATGTTCTTTCGGTATACCTTTTAACTATCACAACTACTGTTAACGAATAGAAGAGGATTTGCTCAAATTTTTAATTTTATTTATTTTTTATAAACATTATACATTATTTTTTATAGTAGTCTAAAATTAAAAATAATTTAAATTTTGAAGAAAACAGGAGTATTACAAAAAAAATCTTTTATCGTTGTTAAGGAAATTGAATTAAAATAAACTAATTATATACTTTGTTCAAAACGACTGTAAAAAAAAGAAACAAAAGAAAAGAATTGAGGCCAACTAATTCTGTCTCAATTACAAAGCTTTGTTGTTAGAATTAAGATCTTAACTTTATTTATTTATTTTCTATTAAAAATTTACTAAGATATATTTTATTACAGTCATGATTATCTGTCACAAATTACATCAATAAAATTTATTATTATTGTTACTATAAAAAAAAAAAATATGTAGCATTTTATTTTCGTAGCCCTTTCCTTTTTATTATTTATGAAAAAAAAATTTACTTATATTTTGATTTTATGAAGTAAAAAAGTATAAAGGTTAATATCTTTTTTTAAATAAAAATTTGGTCTAATAGTTGTTTTTATTACAATTTTTAAATATATGCAACTCCTGTACTAGTAGACCGATTTTAAAAATTCAAATTACCTTTCTTTTAGAAGGTAATGAATTTGTCCAATTTAAATGGTATAATTACAAATAGGTTTTGTTTAATTTTTAAAATTTACAAAGTTAAATATCTAAATAAATACTGGACCAATTTTCATCTTTTAAATTTCATTATTTTTATAATTTTAAGTATATTAATTTTACCTTTTTACTTCCACGGCGAATATAAGTTAAAATATTAAAAGGGAAAGTATGGTGATTGTGTCAAAAATGGGTTTCGAGTTTTAATTTACAAATCTTTACGTTTTAGGGTCCAACTGGTTTATGTACACCAAAAACATATATGTATGTATGCGCGTACGCATGTGTTGAACTGCTTTTAGCTCTTTATATCTGCAGATTGAAAAAACCGATTTTCTTCAAATTTTTCTATATATGGAGCATTGATCATGTTAATGTTTTTCAAAATTCGTTCAGGGGGTGAGGGAATATCTTGAAAAAACTAATATCAATTTTGTTTCAAAAGCATTTTAGAGAATACTTTATTAAAGCATATTTATCTACAACGTCTACATAAATAATACAAAAAAACTTTTCAAAAAGTAAACTTCCACCTCTTAAAATTGAAATATATATTTTTTCTTTTGCTCTATCTCCCTTTGGTTTAAATATTATTTAAACATTTTTTAAAAGTTTTATATATAGAGCTGTCAAGAAATGTCTATAATTTTTGAAATTATAGTCCCCAGACCTAAAATGTAGAAACATCTTTTGAAAATTTTCTTCCTCTTATTTTAGTCTTTATTGATGTGAGTGTTAGATATGAAGAAAACTTTACTTAAGAAATTTTTTAACCTGCATATAAACAATTTTAGAAAAATGTTTCATAAAATTTATTCCTCACCACTAAACATATACTACAAGCTTTTTCTTTTTTTTAAATTTTTCTCTTAGTTCAATTTTAATCTTCTTCAAAATTTGCAATATGATGAAGAAAATTACTTTTATTAGATAAAAATATTATTGATGTGTATTTTAATTTTCTTATCAGTGTTAAAATCATTAGTAGAGGTTTCAGCCATAAGATCCTCTAATTTTGATCTCTGATCATTTCTGATCATCATATTACGTATCATCCAAAATCTGAATTTATCAATAAGTAAATTTATTTTTCCCCTTCTCCTGTTAATATAATGTAATGTTTATTTCAAATACGATATTTTATATTCATGTTTTTTCATTATTGTTCCAGTTACCTGGATCTTTATCCAATACGTCGAACATCTGTAATTATGCAGTGAAGTTGAGGATTGTTCCCTAGTCGTTATGAAGGAGATCACCTATAACACCTAAAGGTGTTATTAATAGGTGTTATTAAGATCACCTATAGCTAAAAGGACTTCTCCTACAATATTTTTTGTTTTTCCACTGTCTGCGTAGATATAAAGTCTATCTGGTTTGCCGACTCGGGAACACGCACATACGTCCATGTCCATATGAGAAGCAATACGCATCTAAATCTAAACCACACGATTCTAAAGATTGACCTTGAGCTTTATTGATTGTGATTGCAAATGCCAATCGAATTGGGAATTGCGATCTTTTAAATTGAAATGGTGTATCGGACGGGATCATGGGTATTCGAGGAATGAGGACATCTTCACCTTTGAAAGGCCCCGTTAAAATCGTTGCTTCCACTACGTTATTCATCAATTTCTTAACTGCAAGTCGCGTGCCGTTGCAGAGTTTTGGCTGATTAATATTCCGCAACAGGATAATTGGCACACCTATTTTCAATTTTAATATGTGTGGTGGCATCCCTGGCATATCTAGTGAGTTTAAAAATTCCGTTGCATAATTAACTACTTCACAACTAACTGCTTCCACAACGGTGTCTATCGAACTTATATGTAATTTCCTCACTTTAAATGCTGGATTGAATAACATTATTAACTTGATAGACATCTTTATTCTTTGCGGCAAGGATAGCTCGTTCACTGAGCCAATCGTGATTTCTATGATTAATTTGAATATCAGAAAATACTTTTTCGATCAGTTCTTCTTTCGATGTTACTAAATTACAAAAACTATCAGGAAATGATATTCGTCTAGACGGCTCATCGACTAGCAGCTGTCCGTTTCCAATGTCCAGTAACTGTCGTGAGAATACCTCAGCTGATGGATTATTCTGCAACTGGACACGCTTATTCGTAGTCAACTGCAATGTACGTACGTGTCGCCAGTGTTGAATATTTCAGGCAAGCATTTATTTCGTCTGCTGGTGTCGATCGAGAAATTACAGGCAATGTTTGCCTAAAATCTCCTGCGAGCAATATCAAAGCATTCCCGAATGGTTGAACGTTTCCACGCAAATCTCTTAACGATCGATCAAGAGATTTAAGCGATTTTTTATGTGCCATCGTGCATTCATCACAAACAATGAGTTTACATTTTTGTAATACTTTTCCCATACAGGATTCTTTGGAAATATTGCACGTGGGAGTCTCGATGATTTGCATGTTTAATGGCAACTTCAGAGCTGAATGCGCAGTCCTTCCACCTGGTAACAATGTCACAGCTATTCCAGACTAAGCAAGAGCTAAGGCTATGTCATTTTTTTATCGAACCGTTGCTAGAATCAATCTAATGAGGAATGTTTTCCCAGTTCCTACTGGCGCATCCAAGAAGAAGGTTCCCCCAACTCCGTCATTTATCATTTGCATTATGCGATCATAAATGCCTTTCTGTTCACGCGTTAATTTGGGAATGTTTGATTGGACATATGACTGAAGATCACCAATGTTGTAACTCTGTTCACGGCGAAAATCCACATCAAATGAAGCAATCGCAGCTCGGGTGGGTGCTGGCATTCCCAATTGACTAACAACTTTATTTGCATTAGCTGAGCACTTGTCTTCAATATTTATCAATGCTTCGTTGTAAATGCCTTCTGTAAATTCAGACAAAAGTGAATATTTAACCTAACAAAGGATTTTTTGGTCATTATGTAGGGATATTATTTTCTGTATATTTTGATATTTCGACTTTTTTTTTGTTTGCATAGTCTTAAGTCTATCTGGGCTATAAGAAAGTTGGGTGTTTTAATTTATTTACTGTAAGTCATCCTTCTTGGTGGCTTTTCTTTTTGTTTTGGTGTATTTAAAAAAAAAAAAAATACAGATGTTTTAGCTGTTAAATATAATTAAAAGAAATTTGGTCGTTGTGTTTGACAGCGGCCATATTGCATTGATCTGATTGGTTTTCCTTTGTTTACATTTCCAAATTAAAAATGTACAAATTAAAAATAGATAGATAGATTTATTAAAAATAGATGAAAACAATCTTTCATGCGGGTTATATATCGTGCTAAAATTTGAGCTCAATCGGTGCAGAACATTTTGAGTTTTTGAAGCGTACACTTAACATTTTTATATATTTTATTTTATTTACAAATTATATATATAAATTTTTCTATTCTTCTGAATCTGAAATCTATTCATTGTACAAGAAATCTCAAGAACGAATCCTAACACCCTTCAAAATTAGTAAAACTATTAAAAAAAAAATTATGTATAAATGTTTTTCCCTTAACATCTTTTTACAAAAAAAAAAAAAAAAAAAAAAAAAAAAAAAAAAATAGAAAGAATGACATTCCAATAACTATAAAAACAAACGTATTTATTATTTTATTTTACTGTTGTAAGAATAGAAATTAATGTAGCTTGGATAATGTAGTTTGGATTTAATTCATTTCAGAATATTACATTCGATCAAGAGAGAATCTTTCAAAACTTATACGTAATTAGGTAATTGCTATAAGAGTAAAGAATGGATTTAAAAACACAATTCACTCTTAAATAAATTTAAAACTTCTCTTTAGTAGTTTAATTTACTTAGGTTACTTAAATATCTTAATTATTCTTAAGTTGGAAAAAAGGTAATGCTTTGTATTAGTTTCATTATCTAACAGCTATAAAGGAAACAAAATATGATAAATATAAGCTTGCAGATAATATTACATATTGTAGATAGGCTGTATATTTAAGTATTCTAGCAGCTATAAAATCTGCCTCTAAAAATGATCAATTGTTTGTCAAAAACTGCATTGAAATCGCTTCATCTGCATAAAGTTATAAGGAAGCAAACAAAAAAGATCACACTCCGAACGTATGTACCTAACCACTTTATTTATCGGTGGAGAAAAAGAAAATTCTGTTAACCGGAGTGTGTGTGCTAAGAGTTTCCCATAATCGTTTCCATCGCTATTTTCAGTATGTTGAAAGAAAATTGTTCAAAACTGAATTTTTTAAAAACCATTCCAACGATTTTAATGAAATTTTAACTCGCTTATAATTAATAGAATAATATATTTCTGAATGGATTTTGAGCAATTGTAGATAATCCAATTAAATTGTGATAGAATCAATTCAAGTACATACTATACAAATAAATTAAAAACAGTTATCAAATCTGTCGTACTGCAGTAGGAGTAAATACATACCATTTTATTACATATTGTTACAGAGTTCCAATTCATGGAAGTTAATTCAATTAGTATGTTCATGTATTCATGTGCTGTAAGTTGATTAAAAATTTATGAAGATATATTAATATCTTGAAGATATTTGTTGTTCCTGTTTTATGTTCGCATATTATATTAAATCAATCATTTTAAGGTTATTCCATTTTAATAATGCACGTAAAAATGGCTTTGTTAAAATGGTATAACCATTATTATTAAAATGGCAGTTTCTGATCAGGGAGTAGGCGGTTCACATATCTGTTGTTCCTGTTTTATGTTCGTGTATTATATAAATCAATCATTTTAAGGTTATTCCATTTTAATAATGCACGTTAATAAAATGGCTTTGTTAAAATGGTATAACCATTATTATAAAAATGGCAGTCTCTGATCAGGAAGTAGACGGTTCCCTTCAGGATATTTTTTAAAGCAAATTAAATCTGTGCAAGAGATCCACTAAAATTGAGGAAAAGAAAAAACAGAGTTGAAAGAAAAATTATAAAGAAGTTGTGTTTGCATAGATAAGATACAATTGAGATTATGTTTGTGGAGGCCGGTTGTGTTTGTGTAATTATTTATTTTTTGCTGCTTTCATTAATTATAAACCTTAAAATTATTTATTTCGAAATTAACATGCGGTTGCTAAGATACGTTTAATAAAAATTTCAGCTGTTCATTTATTTGTTTACATTTTCTGTTTATTTATGTAATTTTTTTATTTTTTATATATTTATTATGTTTGATCTTTTCAGTGCGTTTGGCATAATATTTTGTCAATATGTCTGATTCGAATAACGATACAGTAATCAAGAAATCTGGTGCCTGTCTCGAAGATTTTTTTTTTTTCCGCGTGTGTTATGTTTCGGAAGCGGGAGAGACGTGGATGTGGAACGACTCGTCGTGCCGTCTTGGGAAGCGGCCTCCTTCCTTTCATCCTGTCACCCTAAACTGGAGTAAAAGTTAAATTTTTTTTTTTTTCGTGTGTGTGTTCTGTTTCTTTTGTTGCAGATACCAACAGCCACCACAATAAACAAATCGTTTCTTCACTGCGGCCACGCGGTCCCCCAACCCCTTCCCGGACACACGTGTGTCTGGAGATTAATAATTATGTGCAGTAAATAATTTCTGTTTACTTCTTATAAGAAAAATCGCCGCCCCAAAACCGCGATCGCGAATAGGTTTCGCCATTTTGTAAGTTCCCTATTACCTTTCCCTTCAAGAAAGAAGAAAGAGGCAACGAGCCCAGCAGCCATCAGCCCAGCAGTCACAAGCCCAGCAGTCACCTGCCCAGCAGCCACTGACAGCACGGAAGAAGGAAGAAACCTGCACTTTCCCCCGTTCAGCCCTTCGGGGCCTCGGGAATTTTAAGGTTAACGGTATGTAACTTCGGTTACTACCAATTCTCGGAAAGTGCAGGCCGAAGAAGAATGAAGAGGTCATCGGAAGAAGAAGATGAAGAAGAAGGAGGACCCTCTACTCGCCCCAACATCACGGACTGGAGTCCGGAACAGAGCCCAGCAGAGATGCGTCCTGGAAGGCAGCCATAACAGAGGTGGACGGGGAACTTCTACACACCTCTCCTTTAAGGCTTGTAGGTTGAGTGGAATAAACCAGTAATTGCGACTCCTCCGGAGTAGGGGTCGCAATGCTCCCTCCTGATAGTTAGTGCCCCGTTGTGGCGTATTACTGCTGGCCTATGAAGCGTTAGCACCGAAAGCATTTCAGTGGACGGTCTGAAGGGGAATTACGTCGGGAGGACAGGCTTCATAAGCCTAGCCTTTCGCGGTCGGCCCATAAAATAGGTTCGATAACGCTGGTTTAACAACGGATTGGATTGCAATTAAATCCGTCCTTAAAATACCAAATAAACAAAACAAAACTTGAAAAATTTACCCGCCATTTAAAATAAATCTTTTAAAAACACGCCCGATTAGAATCATCCAGCAGCAAGGGACTCTGTCCAGGTTCTGCGATAAGTAGGGAGAAATAAACTCCCGCCAACTTTGCATTCCATTCCATTCCATGTCTCGAAAACCTAGAACGAGGAGTGCTCTCGGAAGAAAGGTTATGGTTGGTGGTTTGGACAGAAATCCCGCGACCAATGATGAGGGCATGCTTGAGACTGCGGGGTTGGACTCTCAGGAATGTCAGAAGCGTCCCACTCGGGATTCAGGCATGGTTGAACCTATGAACCCTTCCTGTATTGACTTTGAGAAGAAAATGGAGCTATTGGCTGCCATTTGTAAATGAGCTATAGATAAATCTCGCGCTAATGATCGGGAGTCATGCTGTGATGCACAGCGGGTGGGGCAGCCTATCACATCGGTTAAAATGAGTAGTCCTCCGATTAAAAAACGGAAAGGCACGACTGGCACTACAGCTGACGGCAGGATGCAGCTTGAGAAAGATAGTGTGGATATGCTAGACACGGTTGATGATGATCTTTCGTCATTCACAGACGATCATTTTTCAGGCAAGAATTTATGTAGACTCATTAGGAATGTGCGGCATTTGACGCAGGACTTTATTGACCTCAGTTTGGAACTGAAAAATAGCATTAGCGACGGGTGTAATAAGGGGACTCAGACGTCCAAGATTACCCTTGACGCTATTGAACGAGTTCTTGAGTCTGGTTACATTGAAAATCTTGGTCCGGTGGCCGGCTCTCGATGGAATAAGGACTTGAACTCCAAGATGGACGTCAGGAAAGGCCTACCCGAAAAGGATGTGGAGGGATGTCATGTTTTTCTCCTCAACGGGTCACTGGCTAAGAGGACCACCTATGCTTCAATGGTTTATAGTCGTGCGCCTGGGTTGTGTCTGAGACTGAACTCCAGGGCTGCCATTCCCAGCGGCACTGTGCTCAGAGATTGTCAGAGCACTGACATCTTTTAGGACGAGGATGCGGACTCAGATACCTCGAAGGTATATGTCCTTATGGTTTAGGATGATGATGTGGACTTAATTAGGCACATGTTTGCGGCCCTCTCAAAGATCCAGCGGCGGAGGGTGGTAAGCTGGTGTTTTTTGCGCCAAGTTGCCTTGACTGTAATGATTTGGGCCATCGCACTGTGGACAGAGGCTGTAAACATCAGATATCATCCTAAGAGTGCTGCTTTCTATAGCAAATAGATGCTTGCACTCCCATGATCTTGTAGGTGAGCTAGCTATGGAGGTTTTGGTTACATCGGTCAGACCGGCACACCAAAACACGCAGAATTATACCGTCGTGCTTCCACAGAAACAGGCAGTGAGATTGTGCCAGCACAGAAGAGTATTAATAGGATAGCACGCCTGTAGGGTGGAGTTGCGACAGAAAGTAGACAGGTGCTACTCATGCTGGGGGCCTCGGCATAAGGCTGTGGAATGGAGGGACCCTGACAGGTCCAAAAGGTGCTATAACTGTGGGGCAGAAGGGCACTTCAGGGCAGCCTGTAAAGAATCGGCAGATGCGCTTGTTCGTGCTTGCATGGATAGGCGACAGTGACGATGCACAGGGACTCTGAACACACTGAGCTCGAAGGCACCTCTTGGGGGTGACTAACGCTTAAATTGCGGTTTCCGCATTTAACCCACCTAACCAGGTGGGCTGGTTAGGTGGAGGTTTAGTCAGTAGGGCGCAGGCTTCGTACGCTGTAACGTCTGCCGAACCTGTTAGCGAGCCCGAGATTATCCGTGGGATTACTCCCCTAACCAGAGGAAAAAAAGATACAATTAAAAGATTAAGTAATTAAATTATTTTTAAATTTCTATTTATGTAGATAATCGGTATATGTGTTTTAAATTTATATTAGAAAATAAATATATATATTTTTTTAATGATAAGTAATTTTAAAAACAATCACGATGCGATAATAAAATTATACAATGACCGAATTATAAAAAAAATTATACAGATTGATATTAAACTATGGAAACGATTTCGTATTTCAAAACTGAGGGATACTAGGAGGAAAAACAAGTGTAAATCTACATAGTTATAAGTGTTTCAAAAAAACATGTATTCATGTACTATGTTCGCCTGCTAGCACCGTGAAAAACATTTGGGATTGAATGCATTACGATCTGTTACTTGATATATATTTTTACTTCCTTTTAAAAGGAAGTAAAGGAATTGTGATCGCGAAAAATTTCGGTTTTCAAATTTCAACGGAAATGTCCATTCTGACCATCCCTGAATCCATTTTGACTAGTTTCGGCGTGACGTCTGTACGTACGTATATATCTCGCATAACTCCAAATTATAAGCCGTAGTATAGTAAAATTTTGGATTTAGAACTGCTGTAACATCTAGTTTTGCACCTCCCCTTTTCATTGCAATCGACTGAACCAAAAGTGTCCTACAAAGCCCAAAATCCTAAACAATTTGGATTTTGGACTTTTCTTAACTGCAGTAATAAGCTCTATTGAGAGCTTTTCAAAGATATATATCATAAGTGGTACTTATTCTCATTGGTTCCAGAGTTGCAGCCAAATAAAATTTTAATTAATGAATTATTTGGATCTTACAAGGGAAAGCATATCGGTTCGAATCAGATTTGATCTCCTTTTTATAATTTAAATATATTGATTTATTAATAATTATTAACCCGTGATTGTAAAAAAAGAATTACAATAAATAATTATTCAATAATAACAATAAAAAAAGAAATATGAAACAAATCAGAAGTTATTAGTGAAATAAAATTTTTTGTACTTTAAAAATGTGATCATGTTATTTAATAGACATTATTACATACGTGATTTTTTTTTTGTATTTATTTTTATTATTATAACTGTCTACGCCGTTTAGCGTAAAGTCGTTTTATTCCAATGAATTCAAGGTTATGGTGTTAGCTCATTTCTATCACGCATTATTTCATTGCTGTTTAATCTTAATGTATATATTAGGCTTAGTGTTTTTTTATTCTCAACCAATTTCAATACTGTCATAGTTCCTAGAAGTCTATTTCTCTTTGTCGGCTCTGATGTCATTTCTTCAACTTGCGTATTCAGAATTATTTTCGTTATGTCTTCGGTCTCGAATTCCAACACGTTCTCTCTAATCGTTCTTATACTAACACTAAGACACTACTCTTGTTGCCAACACACACTCTCTCCTGTTCACTGCCTAGCTGTGGCTTCCCCCTCCTTTCACTCACGCCATCTTTTTGGCAGTGTTGAACAGACTTTCACAATGTAAAGACACGTTTTTACGTTTTCGCTCTCAAGATTTGTGCTATCTCTTCATCACCTCCATACTCGCATGTCCGATGCGGTATTCCTGTGTCGAAAATTCTACTCGTCAGTTTTTCATGATTTCATAGTTTTCTATGTTCGTCCAGCCTCGTTTCTTCGTTAAGTTGTTCTTCAAATTCACTATATTACGTTTCTCCTGAAAGTGCTTCAATTACTACAAACTGCCATTTCTATCGCCGTCGAAACTTCTCGAATCGCAGATTACATTTTCCTAGATCCAGAATCTCCAACCTCGTTGCCACATATCTACTACGTATTAGTCTAACGCTACACCACGTCTCACCCCTGTGTTCCTCATTCACCACTGCGGACTACGCCCAGGAATTATTGTATGTATCCTTTCACCTTCATTCACGAGTTCGTCGTTTTCTGATATTTGTGTGCTACAGGCAAGTTTAATTTTCATTATTTATTACGTTTAAACAGTTATTTTATCAGTAAAAGTTTGTGGAACATTCAGTTCATCATACCTATGCCTTTCAAGTTTCAATTTCACTTAAGTACCGTCACGACAGGTTACTTACATAAGGTTATCATTATTCAGCTGCAACCTAATTTACGTGCTCAATTAATTTCAATGCGATTATATTGTAATTAACTCTTTATTTTTATGTTTACTTATCACAATTTGATTATTGTTATTAACTCTTTTTGTACCAGAATATCATTGTGGCCTTTTTCTACACTAAACTAGAATTACATGTATTAATTATTTAACGTTAAGTTTCTTGATGTTCTTAATTCAGAAAAGCCCAGTGCTAATTAAGATTTATTGTAATTTATTTTTTCTAAGGTAATCACATCTGTTCATTGCTAATTTTCATATTACAGTATATGTTAGTAGTGCTACTGTTTTCCAGTTCCACTTTCTATTGATGTTATGTTTTAAGTATCTAATTTGAAAATAAGGTGTTTTTATGTTCTCTTGTTTTCAGGCTTTGTTACATTGTGTATTTAAAAAATGTATATTTATGTATTTTTGCATTTAACATCATTGTTCATATGTTGATTCAGCTGATTATTTAAGTATCATTAAATTATGTCAATTTTATAATTTCTTTTTAGTTTTGAAGGTTATGATTTAACATAAGTTCAGTTGTTTTCTTTCTCAATTAAAGTCCAATTTTTTTTGGCAAATACGAGCTGTGTTTTTTTTTTTTTAGTTAACTTTACCCATCAATAACGTTACATCAACTCTACAATCTGTTCAGAGTTAAAACTGAATTAAAAGTAAATAAGCTAAATTTGGAATGAACATTAAGAAGCTACATACCAAGTGGTTTGAAAAGTTAAAGAAAAGAAATGAAATTGTAGAGGACTTCGTAAACCTGGCTTATAAAATCACTTAAGTGAATCGGTATGTCAAATCAAGGATGTTGTTTCTCATTAATCTTGAAAAATGGCTGATAGTGTTATAGAATAAATTGACTGCCATATAATTTGGATGCCGATTCAAGCGATTTTGATATCGTTGACTGATAAGAGAGATTTTTGCCTAATGGTTCGTGATTTAAAATCATTATATATGATGTTATTGCTTATATATCAAGGTATGTATGTTTAACATTTTTCGCAGTGAATTTGTCTGATAACGTTCAAGTATGTCAATATTGGAATTGCTTGCTGTACCCCACAATTCAAGCCCATGAAGCCCATCTTGGTTTCAAGATGGATTTATAAATCAATAATTTATTTTTTACTGAAAGCCGAGATCTGTGTCCTATTTGTCAGTAAATGTTTTTAAACTTTAGATCTAACTGCATTCGCTTAGATTTGATATGTTTTACTCAAGTAAGGCGCCGGTCAAGATGAAAACCTAAATATTTACATCCTTGGGAACTTGGAATTGGAATATTAAACATAGAAAAACAGTTGGGCAGTTTTCCTTTCGAAGGGTGAACGTGACATGCTTTGACTTTGTTTCATTTATCTTTATTTTCCAACTTGTAAGCCAGCATTCGAGGGGGGAGCGCTAAATCTTGAATTTAATGAGATGCAGTAGCTCGACTTTCATGGACAACAAGAATCACAGTATCATCAGCAAACGTTTCAACGGTTGTATCTGCCGTAATTGGAAAGTCGGCAGTAAACAGAACATATAAGATGGGTCCTAGAACGCTTCCTTAAGGTACCCCTGATTTTATTACGAACAGATCCGTTAAAACTTCTTTATGTTTAACTTCAAAATATCTATATTCTACGTAAGTCTTTAGTACTACATAGAAAACATGCGGTAGCACCTTTTTTTAAATTATAGAGCAACCCTAACTGCCAAAATTTGTCAAAAGCTTGACTGACATCGAGTAAAACCGCTGAACAGTATTTTTTGTTGTCTAGAGCATGATTTATAACGTTAAAAATTCTGTTTGTTCACTCCACAGTAGCATGTTTCGCCCTAAATCAAACTGGTGATTTTGAATTTGATCATTTACGAACTACTTCATTCTTTTTAAAACGAGCTTTTCAAATACTTTAGACAACACTGGAAGCAGGCTGATAGACCTATAAGATTTAACATCTGTTTATTCTTTACCCGGTTTTGGTATAACAGTTATTTGTGAAATTTTCCACGAACCAGGAAAACGACCAATTCGAATAACAGCATTACAAATTAGAGTGACTAAACATATCGTTTGTCGAGGTAATGCTTAAAGAACCTGACTGGTGATTCATATCCCGGCGACTTTGGTTGGATGTATTTCGTTGTTAATCACTGAAGACACCTCGTGGATTGTAAAGCATTTAACTGGTAAGGACATTTGAAAAGGAAAAATCAAATATTCGGAAATTTTCCTAATTTCATTTGGATCCGTTTCGATATTACTGGGCTGGAACACATCGGAAAAGTGCTCAGTATATAACTTCGCCTTCTCTTGAAAACTTGTCGCCCATGTTCTGTTATTTTTATGGCGAGGAGGAATAGACTGCCGGGGTCTCTTGAACGACCTTGTAGCTTTCCATAAACTATATTCAGCAGACTGTCTATCAGAGATATCTTCAATATAAGATTGAAACGAAATATTTTTAAAACTTTGAATTAATTTTTTTAATTCTTGAGAAGCCTTGTTAAATCTTCCATTATCATCAGGGCAACGAGTTTACTGGCACACGTGTCGTAGTCTACGGCGTTCTTTTATCTTTTCTCCGATGAAGACCGGATATGTATTTTGAGCTGGGGGAGCAGAACCAAATTCGAAGTGGATACCCACGCCGCTGACCGAATCAATTTGGTCAATTCGTGTACTGCATTATTCACATCGGCCGGTGATTTTAAAGGCACGTCCAACCTTGTATTTTCCTTCAGAAAGTCTTGAAAACGTAGTTTACTGGTCAGTTTATTAAACAGACTGGGAGATCGAGCCGTTAGCATAACGTCAAAAGATATCGTAAAAGTACAACAGGTGTATGATCTGACGACAAGTCAAAATGTGGTTCAACGTGTAAATAATCCTCAGAAAAACCTTTGAAAAAAAAATCCAGGAGATCTGGAATTTTATTAAGATCTGTAGGCCAGTAGGATGGTTCTCCAGAAGACAAACACTCCAAATCATTGTCAGTCATTGATCTGAAAAGTGGCCTTTTGGTGGTATTAGTCGCGATCCCCGGTGTAGGTGCTTAGAATTCCAATCTCCACCACAGATGAATTTCGGACCCAAGGATCTAATGAATGATGTAAACTGATCCGCCTTCAAAGCATGCCTTGGTGGGCAATAAACGAAAGAGACAGAAACTTGTAATCGTTCATCGTGAACAACGGTAGTGGCTGGCTAGTAAATGTGTGTATATGTAATAAATTTGGTGAAACATCTCGTTATTTAATATTAATTGAAAATTATAACATACAATCTATTATTTTTGGATTTTCTAGTTTAATTTTTGTTTAATTTTGTTTATATTAATGTTACCTACAGAGTGACTGAAAAATAGAAACTCTCAAGAGCAACATACACTGAGGCATACATGCCCGATCTTTAATAAATTGCAAAAAATTCTTATCTTTTAGCTCATTACTCCTCTGATATTGTCGGACAATATTTTCCCTAAGTCGGAATTGATCATCATTTCGTTTATTTGTTTTTTGTTGCCATTCATTTAATCGGTCTTTGGTTTGATATATTTCTTCTGACCTTAATTTGTGTACACGTTCTCTAGTTTTAAAATTTTTTCTGTCTTTATATTCATCATCCTCTCTTGATCTTTTTATTCTTTCCTTGGTCTTTCAAGGAAAGAATAAATTTTCTTTGTTTGCAACATTTTCTTCCTATTTTTGTTTTTGGTTTGTAAAATTTTCTTCCTTTTTTTAACTGTTTTTATTTTTATTTAAAAATATTTATTTATTAATAATTGTTAACCCCCGATTGTAAAAAAAAATTACAATAAATAAAAATTCAATAACAATAAAAAATATCAAAAAAAAAAATCAGAAATTATTAAAGAAATAGCATTTTATGTACTTTTAAAACTGTGTATTTGTAATTTAATAGCTGTACAAATAAGTCAAGTGGTGTTCAGATTTTGTATTTTATATGGATTTTAAATCGCATCGACTATTATTATCAACTAATAAAAAATACTAGTCGTATAAATGAAACGGAATCCAACGTTGTTTATCCTCACTGATTTATGGCAACTGTTTAATAAATATATATTCAGCTGTTGGCAGTATATTCCTTATCCATATTTTTAATTTTCTGTGACAATGCCCAGGCATTGTGGTTATTTCTAATGCTTCTTACAACTGCAATTCTAAATACTCATTAATTAAGAAACAATTTTTTGTAAGATTCTGAAAAAAGTTTTAATATATTTGTAATTATTGGGAATAATAGGTTTCTGAATAAATTCTGAACACCTGAAAGAAATTTTCACAAAATTATTAAAAAAAATCAGCCTTTTAAAATTTCTCAATAAAAAGTAGAGCTCGAAATATTTTTCGTTCTGGGAATACTATACGATTTATCTTCATAAATTGTTAAAAAATTTTGTTACAAAAATAATATCGAAAAAAATGAGTATATATATATATATATATATATAGTATATATATTTTTTTTATTGTATTGTAAATATATATATATATATATATATATATATATATATATATATATATACATACAATACAATAAAAAAAAAATATATACTATATATATATATATATATATATATATATATATAGACTCCAGGGTTGGCCGAACTTAAGGGACCTACTCTGGATATCAAAATAAACAAACCGGTACAAGTACACGATCCCATATATACACGGGCCATATATCGTTTCATTTTCCCTCTGTTTTCCATTCTATGTTTTCTCAATAAAAATTATATCTTACAGTTTGGAATAATTTAATGAAATTTGCTGTACATACATCAAATTTGCGTAGGATTTCATCCATGTCATATCCTACAAGATCTTGAATATACATACGATTGAAAATTATACCTTTGAAAATTCCTTTTTAAATTTAACGGCCACCATTGAAATATTTTAATTACTAACAACTCAAATTAAAAAAAAAAAATTAATCATCAACTCGAATTAGCACAACGGAATGGTCCACGGTTACTCGTGGTAAACGAGTACCAGCTGATTTTTTTCGAAGTCGAAGACTCTGATGTTCAAATTCTAATAAAAGTTAGTCGCTTTTATACCGGTTTGAATACTAGACAGTGGATACTGGTGTACTTTGGTGGTGGTTGGGATTCAATTAATCACGCGTCTCACGAAAGATCGGCCTGAGTTTGTACAAGACTACACCTCATTTACATTTCTTACATATCATCCTCATCTCTTTGGGGTTGCTTATTGCTTACTAGTTGAACAGAATGCAATTGTAAAATATATATAAAAAAAATTAAATTATTTTTTATTTAATAAAACATTAAGTATTCCATTCTAAATCACAGTTGTTCAAATCGGTTGATAAACAGCTGAGATATGGCTGAATCTTTTAAATGCCTTCCTATTATTAAAATAGTATAAATTATTTTTAACTCAGTTAGAAAAGGGAGTGAAAAAATAGCACAAAACTGTAAAAAAAAAAAAAAAAACATTGTCAAAGGTGTACAGATGTATCGTCAAAATTGTCAAGAATATAATTCAAATTAACTTTATATAAGGAATATAATAAACGAAAGACCGGGAATCGCATCTGCGATTTACTGCTTTTAAGAATCAGTACTTTTACCAAATTGAACTATACAAGTTAATATTTATTGTAGCTGAAGGTTTTTTTTTTAGTAAAATTTATAATAGTAATTGATAACCGATAATTTTACTTAAGTTACCGATAAGTTCTGTTGCTCGCTGGTAATCAACATTATAATGTTTTTTCCCTTACGTATTATTTTTAAATATCAATTCTGTGTTGAGTTACGTACTTGAAAAAATAAAAAAAGTTAACCCATTTTTTCTTTCTTTCATTATTAGTTACTTCTTACTATGTTCAATAATTACAATAGATGTTAAGTGTAACGCAAGAGTCATTGTAGTGTTTGCCAAGTCTTTTCAAAATGGATTTCTCGTTATCGAATGTCGTACGTGAGGTAATTTCTGACAAAAGAAAGAATTAAAAAGTTATCTTGGAAAGTCGTAGCAACTATACCGTTCCAATTTTCTTTCAGAAACGTCACCTAAACTGTAATAGAAATTTATACTAAAACATTAAGCTTTTACTTACATATTTATTCACGCATAATTTAAAGATTAATTTTTGAACTATCTACCAATATATATATATATATATATATAATTATAATGAAATAAGTTAATTGTGAGAATTTGCGATTGAAGATTTATTTTTTATTTTTTTTTTTGTAAGTAGGTGTAATTTTTCTGTTTTCATTTCTCAATGTATGGCATAAAAAAGCATTTCTCGCTGTCATAGAAAAAGAAATAGGTCAACACATCACCCTTTTTTAAATAAAGGGGAGTATCAAAATTAAAAGAATTTTGAATTCTAAATCCTACTTACGAATCCAGTTTTACTTCCATATATCAAAAAAAAAAATAAATAAATAAAAAATAGCCGTATCTCATGAAAATTTTTATGAATTTGAAAAATGAAGCCTCTTATAAAAAAAAATAATAAAATACATTTTATATATATATATATATATATATATATATATATATATATATGTGTGTGTGTGTGTCTATTAATTGATTGTTAAACTATCATCAGTAGATACTGAGAAAGCTGAATTAAAAATAAATAAAAAAATATAATAGGTAAATAAAATAATAATAAAAATTAATTGTATTTACGAAACTGTACACAATTAATATTTCTAAGATATAGAGTAAAAGCAAAAATGCAAATAAGACTTTGGGGGCTCGCGTCCCCACGGTCCTAGCCTCTGCAGCTTTTCTTCCCACTACACATTGAGCTGAATTCTTTACACTGTACACATACACTACACCAAGAACACTACGCAAATTCAACATATACCCTACCCAGCACCATAACATCTTACACTGTTTCTTCTTACATTTACTCTCAGTGGTGTTGCGACACCTTACGAAACGCAACCGTAACTGAAGGTGAAAACTATTGTGCCGATGGGTGGTTGGTTCTACTTAGTGAGTCTCAAATTATGTACTCTGACCACCAGAGTGAACCCAGCTGTATACAGCCTTAGCTTCAGTACGCGCACGATCTGCGGAGTGGTCCGTTAATGACCGTGGGAACAAAATTTCAATCCTAATAGATAATCTTTTAGTGATTGTTGATCAACTTGGAAAAATCAACAAACCGAAGAGTTTGGAGAGACTTCGGCCGACCTTGTCAGTCGAAGATTTATAAAATGGTAAAGAAACGATTAAAGTTACAGAGGGGGTTAAATTGCCCTGTATCAGTTCTTGGTGCTGAGGTACAACGAGGAAGGTAAATCCTTTGCTAAGGTTTCTTATTTTCTGATAAGTGCGTGATAACGGCTTGTGGGTCTCCAAAAATTGTGAAAAAACGTAGGAGTGGCACTCCTGATTAAAGTTTATAGTTGAAAGCAATTAAGAAAACTCTTAGCCCTTAAGTATATAGAGAAGGGTAGAATAACTCTGGAGCCACTAGACGCTTTCAGTCAGTAATGTTTTATCGTGACTTGGCTGACTTTGATTTGCCTGAAATTACAGAAAAGTTATCATCGCAATCAATAACGTCTTTGCAGAGGATTATGAGAAAGGAGAAATGTGTTGAAATGCCAACATGCTCGCTTGTTCTAACTTTTTCTAGTCCCTTTTTCTAGACTGTTCCTGCTGGTTACATTTCTGTTCGTGTGCGACCATATATACCAAATCCCAGACGCTGCTTTAGTTTCAGAGTTTTGGTCACAACAAAATTGGTTCACAAAGAAAAAGGTTGTGCGCGTTGCAGCGTACAGGACATGATGATAGCAAATGCGCTGAAGTAAAAAAATGCGTAAATTGTAAAGGTAGACACTCGGCAAGGTCTCGAGAATATCCTATTTATAAAGAAGAAAATACTATTTTGAAGATCTATACTGAACAGAAAGTGAAATCCTAATCAAAATTGTAAATTTGACTTAAAAACATTTGAACCACTCAGAGTTTGGATTTCCAACTCAAATTAATCTAAGTTTTCATTTACAGTGTTTTTTTAAACATATTTTATTCTATAAACATTATTAAAGATACTTATTTTATAGTGTTTCTTATATATAATCTATTTGTTATTAAATATTGCTATTTCATTTATTTAATTAATAATTTACTCTCTTTTTATCTATTTTTATTCTACTTCTTCAATATCTGATATTAAGTGTTTCCTAATCGAAATGGCCATCTATTTTTAGAATAAATTAAGTTTTCTGTAATCGGTTCTTGAGTGTTTTATTGTTTATCAACTTCTTTTTATAAATGGAAAGCCGTATCTTGAAATACAATTCGGCATACATAACAGATCTGAATTTTTTTAACGAAAACAATCTTTTACTTTTACACAATCCATAGTGGAAGTAATTTTTTAAAATTTCTGAGTCAATATTGAGATATTGACTCAATAACCAATATTGGTTAAATTAAATTTATATTAAGTAAAATGTGTTAAATATTTTCTTAATAAGAACTCATTCATTAAAATAAAATTTTAAACGTTCCGGTTGTGGCAGAAATTGTTATAGTGTATCGACGTTTTCATTTTAAAATAAGGAAAAATGAACTAATTTGAGCCGCATTTCTTTCTTCTATTATTTAATAGAAATCGGTGGGACTCCAGCGAGCACACGCTGGAGTCCCATCAAGGCAAAGGCTAATGGCAAAGTGGCAGGA
The DNA here is from genome assembly GCF_047948215.1 of Lycorma delicatula. Taxonomy (NCBI): domain Eukaryota; kingdom Metazoa; phylum Arthropoda; class Insecta; order Hemiptera; family Fulgoridae; genus Lycorma; species Lycorma delicatula. The sequence goes on along the minus strand of NC_134458.1, from coordinate 107,632,087 downwards.
CAGGTGGAATGAGAATGGCCCTGGAGGTAGAACAAAAAGACTCATCCCCGATTTAAAAGCTGGATATATAGGAAGCATGGGGAAGTGAATTTTCACCTATCACAATACTTTACAGGGCATGGCAACTTTAATTTTTACTTGCACAGAATCGGTAGAAGAGCATCGACGGAATGTATGTATTGCGATCGCGAAGATGATGTTCAGCACACATTTACTGACTGCCATAAATGGAGAGAAGAATTAGTAGACATCGATCTATCATCTGATGGTAACGGCAGATTAATTAAGCACATGTTGCAGAGTGAAGATGCCTGGATGAGGGTTGATTCAGCTATTAAGAAAATATTAACGCAGAAAAATGAGGACGAGAGGAGATTGGGGTTCTGATCTTAGTATAGGGAAGGGCGGATAGCCTCAGTGGTGAGGACTGGCATGCTGAGGTGTGCCAGTTTCGATGAGCTACTGGGGACTCCAAGGGTTTTCTTGATAGGAAAGATCAAAGAAAAGACCCAATCGTCACGTCAAGACAATCATGGCATGGCGTGCCGATATATATAGATGGGCAATCAATAGACTCAAAAGAACTGACCGGTGGGCCGACCTGCCATAGCTTGGCAGGACATACAGCCGGTGGGTGGGAAGGCCCATTTGAGTACAACAGGCACTCCCCTGGGTGGCGCAATACCAACCAGTCAGACCGGCCCAGGGGAGGAGAGTCAAAAAAAAAAAGAAAAAAAGAAGGAAAACGCATAATATAAATAATGAATAATTTAACAAATATACTGTTTTACTCATGTTTTATTATGTTTCTGTATAAGCAAAATAACAAAACAATCTCTGAAATGTTCTTAGAAGTTGATTAAAAATTTATGAAGATATATATCTTGAAGATATTTGTTGTTCCTGTTTTATGTTTGCCTCTAAAATCTGCCTGTAAAAATGATCAATCGTTTGTCAAAAACTGCATTGAAATCGCTTCATCTGCATAAAGTTATAAGGAAGCAAACAAAAAAGATCACACTCCGAACGTATGTACCTAACCACTTTATTTTTCGGTGGAGAAAAAGAAAATTCTGTTAACCGGAGTGTGTGTGCTAAGAGTTTTCCATAATCGTTTCCATCACTATTTTCAGTATGTTGAAAGAAAATTGTTCAAAACTGAATTCTTTAAAAACCATTCCAACGATTTTAATGAAATTTTAACTCGCTTATAATTAATAGAATAATATATTTCTGAATGGATTTTGAGCAATTGTACATAATCCAATTAAATTGTGATAGAATCAATTCAAGTACATACTATACAAATAAATTAAAAACAGTTATCAAATCTGTCGTACTGCAGTAGGAGTAAATACATAGCATTTTATTACATATTGTTACAGAGTTCCAATTCATGGAAGTTAATTCAATTAGTATGTTCATGTATGCATGTGCTGTAAGTTGATTAAACATTTATGAAGATATATTAATATCTTGAAGATATTTGTTGTTCCTGTTTTATGTTCGCATATTATATTAAATCAATCATTTTAAGGTTATTCCATTTTAATAATGCACGTTAATAAAATGGCTTTGTTAAAATGGTATAACCATTATTATTAAAATGGGAGTTTCTGATCAGGGAGTAGGCGGTTCACATATCTGTTGTTCCTGTTTTATGTTCGTGTATTATATTAAATCAATCATTTTAAGGTTATTCCATTTTAATAATGCACGTAAAAATGGCTTTGTTAAAATGGTATAACCATTATTATAAAAATGGCAGTCTCTGATCAGGAAGTAGACGGTTCCCTTCAGGATATTTTTTAAAGCAAATTAAATCTGTGCAAGAGATCCACTAAAATTGAGGAAAAGAAAAAACAGAGTTGAAAGAAAAATTATAAAGAAGTTGTGTTTGCATAGATAAGATACAATTGAGATAATGTTAGTGGAGCCCGGTTATGTTTGTGTAATTATTTATTTCTTTTTGCTTTCATTAATTATAAACCTTAAAATTATTTATTTCGAAATTAACATGCGGTTGCTAAGATACGTTTAATAAAAATTTCAGCTGTTCATTTATTTGTTTACATTTTCTGTTTATTTATGTAATTTTTTTATTTTTTATATATTTATTATGTTTGATCTTTTCAGTGCGTTTGGCATAATATTTTGTCAATATGTCTGATTCGAATAACGATACAGTAATCAAGAAATCTGGTGCCTGTCTCGAAGATTTTTTTTTTTTCCCGCGTGTGTTATGTTTCGGAAGCGGGAGAGACGTGGATGTGGAACGACTCGTCGTGGCGTCTTGGGAAGCGGCCTTCCTTCCTTTCATCCTGTCACCCTAAACTGGAGTAAAAGTTAAATTTTTTTTTTTCGTGTGTGTGTTCTGTTTCTTTTGTTGCAGATACCAACAGCCACCGCAATAAACAAATGGTTTCTTCACTGCGGCCACGCGGTCCCCCCAACCCCTTCCCGGACACACGTGTGTCTGGAGATTAATAATTATGTGCAGTAAATAATTTCTGTTTACTTCTTATAAGAAAAGTCGCCGCCCAAAACCGCGATCGCGAATAGGTTTCACCATTTTGTAAGTTCCCTATTACCTTTCCCTTCAAGAAAGAAGAAAGAGGCAACGAGCCCAGCAGCCATCAGCCCAGCAGTCACAAGCCCAGCAGTCACCTGCCCAGCAGCCACCTGCCCAGCAGCCACTGACAGCACGGAAGAAGGAAGAAACCTGCACTTTCCCCCGTTCAGCCCTTCGGGGCCTCGGGAATTTTAAGGTTAACGGTATGTAACTTCGGTTACTACCAATTCTCGGAAAGTGCAGGCCGAAGAAGAATGAAGAGGTCATCGGAAGAAGAAGATGAAGAAGAAGGAGGACCCTCTACTCGCCCCAACATCACGGACTGCAGTCCGGAACAGAGCCCAGCAGAGATGCGTCCTGGAAGGCAGCCATAACAGAGGTGGATGGGGAACTTCTACACACCTCTCCTTTAAGGCTTGTAGGTTGAGTGGAATAAACCAGCAATTGCGACTCCTCCGGAGTAGGGGTCGCATTGCTCCCTCCTGATAGTTAGTGCCCCGTTGTTGCGTATTCCTGCTGGCCTATGAAGCGTTAGCACCGAAAGGACTTCAGTGGACGGTCTGAAGGGGAATTACGTCGGGAGGACAGGCTTCATAAGCCTAGCCTTTCGCGGTCGGCCCATAAAATGGGTTCGATAACGCTGGTTTAACAACGGATTGGATTGCAATTAAATCCGTCCTTAAAATACCAAATAAACAAAACAAAACTTGAAAAATTAGACCCGCCATTTAAAATAAACCTTTTAAAAACACGCCCGATTAGAATCATCCAGCAGCAAGGGACTCTGTCCAGGTTCTGCGATAAGTAGGGAGAAATAAACTCCCGCCAACTTTACATTCCATTCCATTCCATGTCTCGAAAACCTAGAACGAGGAGTGCTCTCGGAAGAAAGGTTATGGTTGGTGGTTTGGACAGAAATCCCGCGACCAATGATGAGGGCATGCTTGAGACTGCGGGGTTGGACTCTCAGGAATGTCAGAAGCGTCCCACTCGGGATTCAGGCATGGTTGAACCTATGAACCCTTCCTGTATTGACTTTGAGAAGAAAATGGAGCTATTGGCTGCCACTTGTAAATGAGCTATAGATGAATCTCGCGCTAATGATCGGGAGTCATGCTGTGATGCACAGCGGGTGGGGCAGCCTATCACACCGGTTAAAATGAGTAGTCCTCCGATTAAAAAACGGAAAGGCACGACTGGCACTACAGCTGACGGCAGGATGCAGCTTGAGAAAGATAGTGTGGATTTGCTAGACACGGTTGATGATTATCTTTCGTCATTCACAGACGATCATTTTTCAGGCAAGAATTTATGTAGACTCATCAGGAATGTGCGGCATTTGACGCAGGACTTTATTGACCTCTGTTTGGAACTGAAAAATAGCATTAGCGACGGGTGTAATAAGGGGATTCAGACGTCCAAGATTACCCTTGACGCTATTGAACGAGTTCTTGAGTCTGGTTACATTGAAGATCTTGCTCCGGTGGCCGGCTCTCGATGGAATAAGGACTTGAACTCCAAGATGGACGTCAGGAAAGGCCTACCCGAAAAGGATGTGGAGGGATGTCATGTTTTTCTCCTCAACGGGTCACTGGCTAAGAGGACCACCTATGCTTCAATGGTTTATAGTCGTGCGCCTGGGTTGTGTCTGAGACTGAACTCCAGGGCTGCCATTCCCAGCGGCACTGTGCTCAGAGATTGTCAGAGCACTGACATCTTTTATGACGAGGATGCGGACTCAGATACCTCGAAGGTATATGTCCTTATGGTTTAGGATGAGGATGTGGACTTAATTAGGCACATGTTTGCGGCCCTCTCAAAGATCCAGCGGCGGAGGGTGGTAAGCTGGTGTTATTTGCGCCAAGTTGCCTTGACTGTAATGATTTGGGCCATCGCACTGTGGACAGAGGCTGTAAACATCAGATATCATGCTAAGAGTGCTGCTTTCTATAGCAAATAGATGCTTGCACTCCCATGATCTTGTAGGTGAGCTAGCTATGGAGGTTTTGGTTACATCGGTCAGACCGGCACACCAAAACACGCAGAATGCTACCGTCGTGCTTCCACAGAAACAGGCAGTGAGATTGTGCCAGCACAGAAGAGTATTAATAGGATGGCACGCCTGTAGGGTGGAGTTGCGACAGAAAGTAGACAGGTGCTACACATGCTGGGGGCCTCGGCATAAGGCTGTGGAATGGAGGGACACTGACAGGTCCAAAAGGTGCTATAACTGTGGGGCAGAAGGGCACTTCAGGGCAGCCTGTAAAGAATCGGCAGATGTGCTTGTTCGTGCTTGCATGGATAGGCGACAGTGACGATGCACAGGGACTCTGAACACACTGAGCTCGAAGGCACCTCTTGGGGCTGACTAACGCTTAAATTGCGGTTTCCGAATTTAACCCACCTAACCAGGTGGGCTGGTTAGGTGGAGGTTTAGTCAGTAGGGCGCAGGCTTCGTACGCTGTAACGTCTGCCGAACCTGTTAGCGAGCCCGAGATTATCCGTGGGATTACTCCCCTAACCAGAGGAAAAAAAGATACAATTAAAAGATTAAGTAATTAAATTATTTTTAAATTTCTATTTATGTAGATAATCGGTATATGTGTTTTAAATGTATATTAGAAAATAAATATATATATATTTTTAATGATAAATAATTTTTAAAACAGTCACGATGCGATAATAAAATTATACCATGACCGAATTATAAAAAATATTATACAGATTGATGTTAAAGTATGGAAACGATTTCATATTTCAAAACTGAGGGATACTAGGAGGAAAAACAAGTGTAAATCTACATAGTTACAAGTGTTTTAAAAAAATATAGTTACAAAATTCCTATGATATTATGGTACTTTCGGGTGATGATAACGCAAAAGTGTTTTACGCCCGGAAAACCAGCCCCTAAAAAAAAAACTTTACGTTCAGTATGTAATTTTTATTCGCCATCTTGGATCCGTCATATTGAATTCAACTTTTTTAAATAGGAAGGTGGTACATAATTTTATGGAAAAATTTACGAAAAAAACGATGGCGAAAACAGTTTATAGAAAAATGGCTTCGTATTGAAGTAATAATCAATTAAATTTTCAAAAACGGAAAAATAACTAGTAACAAAACGTATCATCCTCATTCATCCTTTGAAGTATTATCCGAACGGTAATTATTAGAGGCTAAACAGGAAAAAGAAAGCAGGTAATGATAGTTGTGACCCCCTACACAGTAACAATTTAATAACCAGTACCTCTCCCCTAACTTAAAGTTAAGCTGCATCCTTTTCTCCCTAACAAGAATCCTCCATGTCAGACGGCAATCCAGATGATGTCCTAGGTATCGCATGCTGTTAGCATGCGGGAAGAAAACGCCATTAAGTTGAACTTGCGGAAGTCACCCCTTCTCATCGCAAACGTAACTTGTGTAGACTTAGTCGAATTAACCTTCATCTTCTATTTCGCTAGCCATTCGTTACGTAGATCCAATACAGTTTGCAGTTTAGCAGACGCTACGATAGTCAGTATCCACAGCCAGGTCGCCGTGGTCATCCACAAACGATGCAACTGTAATATTCTCCGGAGTCAGAAGAAAATAACTCCAGAGTTAAAGAATTTAGACAAGTCTTGATTTTACCTCACTTGAGAAAAACGTTCTTCCAGGTAGCTGTGTAGGATCGAGTAATACGGTTGAGGAAGGCCAGACCTTATCAAAGGCCTGCTGGACATAAAAAAAACAGACGAGCAATAAATTTTCTCTTCTAGGCACTTGCTTAAAAGGTTGACAATGATGTGTTCGATTGTTGACTGACCAAGTTTGAAGCCGAACGATGAACAAGAATAAACACGCCCTTCCTCAAAAATCGACCATATTTTTTTCACAAAAAATACTGCATTCAATAATTTTAAGGAAAATTAAACTAAACCATGCTTTTTATAAACTTTACTCCCGAATGAAATGCGTAAGAAATATTCTAAAAACCCGCAAGTAACAAATTATTTTTGCTCTTTCCCGAGTTGGAAATCTTTTTGACCAACTATTTTCCGATTATTAATTATTTTCCAGCTGATACTATTTCATTAAAGATTGATATTTTACAGAAAAAATATCGGTTTGTAAGCAGAAGAAGTTAACAATATTTAAAAATGCCGATTTGCCGATCTCGTCGGAGTGGTAAAATTTCGGCCATTCAACCGGAGGAAGATTCTGTGTTTGAATTTCGGTCAGGGATGGCATTTTTCATACACTACTAAACTTTTATTTCATATTCCCATGCACAATCGTTCAGCTTTTATGGTGAATTAATCATCTCAACCCAAAAAAAATTGTTATTACAAAGTTAGGTGTTTATAATTAATGCAATTATTTGAAATATATAAAACTTCACACAACCAGACCAAAACACGCACACACACACACACACACACACACACGCACACACACACACACACACACACACACACACACACACACACACACACACACACACACACACACACACACACAATAAAGAAGAATATCTAGCGGACTTTCCGAATCAATCGCTGAAGAATAGTTTGGTTTTCAAAAGTTACAGGGTACAAGAGATGCTAATGGATTACTGAAAACAACTGATGAAAGATACATTGAGAAAGGAAGAGATGTGTAATAGTTTTAGTAGAGTACAGTGGGATAAACTATTGACCATTCTAAAAAATAAAAGTGTTGACTAGAAGGAAAGAAGTCTAATAAGTAGTTTGTACCTTGAACAGGAAATGAAAGTTAAAATAGGAAATGACTTAATGAAGGAAGGCAAAATTGAATAAGGTGTTAGAAAGGGATATTGTCTTTCACATTCCTGTTTAACATTTCCCTTGAGGATATCAAAGGAAAGTACATGAAAGGAAAGGCAGGTGTGTATTTTGGTAACGCTTTCGGCACAGTACCGTGGATAGCTATAATAGAGGCCCTACAAAATATGCACATAAGTGACTATCTGATTAATCAGATTAATCATTACCTCCATCTTAGGTTTATCGAAGTTAAAACGCTTGAAGGTAAAGCTATATATCAGGTGTTTGGAGGCGTTTCTCAGGGATCCGTGCTTAGACCTACCCTGTGAAAAGTCTTCTATGACGGGATTTTTAAATTAAATTACCCGGAAGGGGTATCAGTGATCGGCTATGCGGACGACATAGCGGTTCTAGTGGAAGATAGAAATAAAGATATCGTAGAGGACAAGTCAATCGAGCGCTATGTCTAATTGACGAGTGGCTGGAAAGAAATCAGTTGCAGATTTCCCTTAGGAAATCTTGTTGCATGGTTCTTGCTGGTAGAAGACCCATCAGAAACATAAATATAAACATCAGAGGAGAAAGAGTCATCGAAGTCAACGAAGCAAAATACCTTGGTGTTCTGCTAGACAAAAGCTTAAAATTTAGTAAACATGTCGATATGATTTGCAACAGGGTTACCATTAAGGCCTTGAGGGGGCTTTTTCAAAATCATGGCACAACTAAGATGGAAATCAGGAGGCTGATAACGGCGCCCACCACATCGGCGTTATTGTATGCGGCCCCGGTATGGGGAAATGCAATAAATACACAGAGAAATAAAACTAAACTAAAAAGTGTTCATAGACTCGCTCTGCTTAGGGTGGCTGCAGGCTACAGAACAGTGTCGTATGACACTGTTATACACAACACGTATAATAACAGAAGTTCCCCCTATAGATTTGCAAATTAGAGAGAGGACATTAAGAGCCACGGGACTTCCCAGAGGTGAGACCATAGAGCTAATACAGCAAGAGTGGCAGAGTGCGTGGGGGCACTCAAGAGTTGGGGATTGGACGAGAAGGCTAATCCCTAACATAAATACATGGGTTGGCAACAGACTGGGTGACGTGAACTTCTACAGCACGCAACTATTGACAGGCCATGGTTGTTTTGGTCAATATTTATTCAGAATTGGGAAGAGGGCCACCCCACTATGCGTTTATTGTCAGGAGATCGACAATGTAGAACACACCATCTTCGCATGTCCCAGATGGGCTGATAATAGAAGGGAAACTTTAATTTAATAGACTGACCCCTGACAATTTAATTAATTGATTGGTGTATAGTCAGGAAAATTGGGACTGGTTCAAGAAGTTCGCGTGGGAAATTCTCCGTATTAAAGAAGACGAAGACAGAGGACGGGGGTCGTAGTTAAAGTAGGGAAGGGAGGACAGTCCCTCCGTGGAGGGCCCGCATGCTGAGGTGTGCGGGTTCCTGAGAAGGGAGGGAACTCCTGGGGAACTGTGGGGTAAAGTTAAGACCGAGTCCCGGCCTACGGTGTCGGCCCTGCGGGTTCCTTGGTACTTAGTGGGGTCGGTGCCGCCGGTTTGAGGCATGGCAAAAGATAAAGACCGAGACCCGGTTCCCTGCCGAGGGGCTGAGGGACGGCGTTGCCGGACCTTAGCCATGAGGTGGGGGATTAAAGGCATGGCAAATGGAAAATAAAAGATCCGAGACCGGGGAGGCTAACCTGCCGTGCCGGACGTGCTGCCGGTGGGTGGGGGACGCCTCCTTTGAGTATATGGACACTCTCCCTGACTGCGTATACTTAAATGGATATCAGGTCGGGGCGAGAAGGAAAAAAAAAAGGTATGTATTTTGGTGGGAAGAAAGTGGAATGTATCAGATTTGCTGATTACGTGGTATTACTAGCAAAAAATATCAAAATATTTACAGGAATGCTGGAAAACTCAGAGTTTGGTATGAAAATCAGTTGTAAGAAAACTAAATTTATGATAGTTGGAGAGGATAAGAAAAAAATGTTAATTAACCTAGAAGGAGAAGAAATTGAACAGGTGAAGTGCTTTAAATAGCTTGGGAGCATTATCTGTGATGATATGAGATTCACAAAGGAAATAAAAACAATAATTGCAATGGTTAAAGAAGTTTTCAATAGAAAGAGAAGCTTGTTGTCAGTAAGCTTGGTAAACATCTGAGGAAAGACTTGCAAAATATTTTGTATTGAGTATAGCATAATACGGGGTGGAGACGTGAACTTCATGCAAGGAAGGTGAGAGAGATTAGAAGCTTTCGAAATGTGGATCTGGTAGAGGATGGAAACGAAAAAGTGAACAGACAGAATTAGTAATGATGAGGTGTAGAGAGAGAGAGCGATGATTACTGCAGACTGACAGGCAGAAAAATAAACTGGATTGGATATGCGTTATGGAAGGGTTGTTTTTTAAAGGTTGTGTTAGGGGTTACAGTGTATGGTAAGAAAGGAACGGAAGACGAAGATGGAAACTGCTAGATGGTATTAAGGTAAAAAGAAGTTATATTTGTATGTAAAGGTTAGCTGAAAATAGAAAAGAGTTAAGAGCTAATACCATGAAGGACCTACTATAGCAGAACACTGATGATGATGATAATGATGCATATAATTGAGGAATAGAATAAGATTCTTGAATTTTTAATTTTACTACGAAGCGGGTTATTGAGTTTCCAGCTCATCGGTAAACATATTTGCTAAGCGATATTTTAAATACGACTCACTTTACATAGAAATATTCTTCCTCCAGAAGATTTCTTGAAATTATTGCTCAGTTACGTCATTAGTAGTCTTTCAGTTGAAATGGCTTAGTTGTTTAAATTAATTGTTCTTTTTTGGGTAACAATTTTCTACTTAGCGTCAGTGAATGTTCAATAATAATTAATCTTGTCTATTGTCAGACCGATCTTTTCTAAGCGCTTTAGTTAAGTGCTCCCATCTTATTCGAAAGAATTTATCAATAAAATATGGGAATTAAAATCAAGTTAAAAATACATCTAGATATGTTAATAGAATTTTAACCAAAGATCTTCAGTATAAAAGAACAGTTCTAAGCGTTTAATTTACGATGATGCTAATTTCTGACCCGGTAAATAAATCAAAGTTTCATAATGAATATAAAAAATTGGTGTTATTTAAGAAGCGATAAGTTAATCAATCGTTTGTATGTCATATCAAAAGACAATAATTCTTTTTGATACTTTACACAATTTATACCGGTCAAAATAATATGAAATACTGTTTCTTTTTACCGATAAATATTTTCATCTAATACCATTATGAAGGACATCTTCGAAATTTTGTTTTAGTTTCATGTTCGTTCGTCTAGTGCATACTGGTATTTTATAAAGTATCAATTAACATGTCAGTTAACAAAAGAATGGAATTCAATTAAAATATAATATATATAAGTATAATTATATGTATACACACAATGAACAAAAAAAAACACTTACATATACAATGTTCTCCACGAAATCCACATGGTGGCACTGCTATAGGTGGTCTTCCTTGAATTCCCCAATCAATATCAACCAGTAATCTTAACGTCTGTAAAGAAAAACGTTTCACAATTTAGAAGTTAATTTTACATAATAAATATGATACCTTTTTGAAAAAAATTAAAATCCAAATTTTTAATGAATAGTTATGATTTTGATATAATTTTAATATAATTATTTCTTGAAGAATATTACATTTCTGAAAATATTTTTTTAGCATATTAAACCAATCTTTATAAAAGCGAAGACAAATATTTATTGATATTTAAAAAATCAAATAAAAGTTACCCTCGTGGTCGTGCCTAAAACAATTAAATCAGTATATAAAACGGTTCTAAGGAACTAATCTATGTGTATGAAAAATTCATTATTATGCATTGATATATAATAAAAACATTAATTTATATGCTTGTCTTTAAATACATACAGAGGTGGTAGTAAATCATGTGCACGGTGACGAATTCCCGAATGAAATCGTAATGCCTTTAGTCACCAAATTATTAAAATTTCTGGTCTAAAACAATACAGTAGAACCAAACAGTAGAAAATTAATGTTATAGTTGATCAATATTCGATTATTACAGAAAAGAGAAATTTCAAATGCAAAAATGCAAATAAGAAGAATATTAAATGCAATAATCATAGAAACAGGTATTTTACAAAAGTTGTTTCCTGTGAAAAATTATAAACAATAAACATTTATTATACTGGAATTGTCACAATTTATCTACCCATGTTAATCTTTAAATTCCATTAGTCACTACAAAAATTAAAACTGATATTTAATTCCGGTTTGAATACACATATATCTACACTAATTCATGTATTAAAATTTCATAAACTGGAAAAACGGAAGTCCGAATCTATTTTCAAAACGTTTTAATGTAAATTTATTACCATGATACTTAGTTTGGTTCATAACTTAGTTGTACCGACTGACATGCAATTAACAATATGTAACTTAATCCTTTGGGAACTGCGTAAAAAACGTACTGAGACTAGCGATCACTTAGTAAAAACGTATTTACGCCTTACTACAAAATTTGCAAGGTACATTTCGTAACTCTCGCGATTCTGTATTAAAAATTATATACTCCGCAGTATCGTTTTGTAAATTCTACAACATTTACCATGTTTGGAGATGGCCTCGTGTAATAACAAACTTCTCTGTCCAGGAAAAGATCGAAATTAAACACGGATATATGCCGTTACAGTTTTTCGACTCGTAAATCAAATATATGAATTGAGATATTTATTTGTAAATTTGATTCACAATTCCAGAAAAATCGTTTCTAATTCTCCCGAAAGCCAAACATATAGCTTTTGCTTATAAATATACATTAAATTTAGACTAGGAATATGCTAATTTTTTTCTTGAAACAGTCCTTTTTTGAATTTGAAAAAGAACTAGATCTATAGTAGTATGTCAATTCACATATTAATGTCTTCTTATTGAGGGTTGTTTGGAAACGGTTTTTACTAAACATTAATATTGTGTAAATATGTATTTAAAACTATTCGAATAACCACAATATTTACCAAAACATTATAATAAATTACAGTTATGTATTTTAGTGTTTTCCCGGATGATCCGCGGTTGGCTATGTTGATTTTCCTAGGAGGGTCTGTTACAATAAGTTGAAAAGTAATTATAATATTGTATCTTTACACTATCTGAGCCATTACGTTGAAGATAATTATATATGGATAAATATAGTGCTGTATTTGACGTTGAAGGATTACTTACTTTTTAAGCTTAAATTAATATTTTAAGCTTAAAAACGTGTCTTGTATGACTAATTTTCCGCAGATCTACTCTGAGTAATAGGGTAGAGATATATGTATCATTAAATAAAGATACAGCACTTATTTCATCGTAACACAGTAATCCAATCGCTGTATTTTATATTGTTTTCAACTAGTCAACTTTTATTCCATTTTTATTTAAATATATCTTATGTAAATTTAGAGAAACAGCTGTTAGAGTTATTTAAATAATATATTACAAATAACGGTAACCTTTTCAAATTACCTTTTCATAATTTCATATAAGAACTTTTAATAAAAAATTATAATATAACATACATTTTTTCACATACGATTTTTTTGTTCACATAAGATTTTTTTTTAACAACAGGCATTTGAAATATAAATTCTTAACAAATATAAAATCAATTTATATTTATATATATTATATATAAAGAATATATTTATTATATTATATAATTTATTATATTTATATATATTAAGAATATATATATATTTTTATTAATATTAAGAATATTAATAAAATAATGGAGGATATATATATATCCTCCATTATTTTATTAATATTTATCCATTAATGAGTTAATTATCTTCAGAAAGACCTAGGAAAGATTAGGTAGATTTAAAAGTATTTTTTTTAATGTTCAAATTTTATTGAAAGCGGTTACATTTTCATTCTTGGTTAATTTCTATTGTTTCTTTATCGCCTAAAATTATTAACTTTAGATAAAATAAAAGCACTGTGTTTTTTTTAAAGATAAACTAAATTAAAGTACGAGAAAATCTGGTATTATCATAATATTTTTTTATATTTTATCGTTTTGCAACGGAAATCATATGTTTATATATCAATAAAAAACAAATAAATAAAAATATAAACTTATATTATCCTATTATTTAAATAATAAACTGTATATTTGAAAACGGAAAGAAAATAAAACGAAGGAAATGAAATAACAATAATAACAGAATATTCTTCTTATTTGAATATACTACGTATAAAATTGCTTTTAGAATACCAAAATATAATATTGAATGTAGTAAAACATAGACTTATATTAAAATTTTCATGTATCGTACATTAAATATTCCAGTCTTTTGTGTTTTATTAGATAGTATATTAATTTAAGAAGTGCTCAAGAGATTGTTATACTATCTAACTACATCTTAATGTATATTCACTCATCTCTTTCTAAATTTAAAGTGGTAATGGGGGTGGGATAGAAATCTCTTTCTTAATCTACCCACTATTTCACACCGTAGTATTTTCTAAACTAATTACTTAAGTTATAAATTTTCAGGATACTAATCCCAAATCCCTATATTATTTTTTTTTCACTATTTATACAGTGTTTACTCATTCAAATTGTACAGAGAGGAAAAACCAGATATTCATTTACCTGAAAAATACGTCTTTTTCCTTCTCGTAATTACTGAAACTTCTTTCCAGATACGGTTATTTATTAAAATTAAATAATTACTGCCTTTTATATTTGAATCATTTAAAATAAGATACAAAGGAAGTAATTTGGTTTCTTGTTATTTCTGTTTTATTATAATCACTTTCAAATTTAATTTCTCTTTCTAAGCAGAGCGTAAATATCTACAGATATTATAATCTCTTACTTAATTATTATTAAACAGTTTTCCACCTTTAATGTTAATGGGAACACGACCACCTTATTTATATTGTTGTCTTCTTGAAAATTATATTCTTTTTTCATTTAAACAGTTAAGATAAGTTTTAAAAATTTTTATATTCCAGGCTATATAAATAAAACCCGACAAATTTTTTCGTAATCTCAAAGATTAAAATGTTGGTAATTAATTTAACAAAAAAAATTGCTCATTCTGCTAAATAAAAGTACTGTAAATTTATTATTTATGAATGGAAACCTGAAAATTTGCTTCTAGTCTTCTACAATAAGCTCATGCATACATGGCAGTAATTTTTTAGACAAAGAAACATAAATAAGAAAAAATCTGATGTGGACACCACATCACTTCCTTTAATGCCTATTAAATTACATATATACATTTTTTGCTGAACTTCATTTAAAATTATTTCATTTGAAAGTGAGATACGATTCTCCAATTCTTTAATAAAGTGGACAGTTACACGATTGCTGAAATATTAGTTTTTATTAACATCAAATATTTATACAACTATTAATTCAACAATCTTATATGAAATATTAGGAGAGAGTAAAAGCCCCTTTATTACTCGTATTACGAGAACAGTATTATTTGTGTCTTCGTGAGTTGCTGATTAATAAAAGTTTCAGATTTCCGGTGAGTCGTATAAATGAAAGTTAATAAAAATTAAACTATTCCGTTTAGTGAACTCCTGTATACTGGTTACAATGTTAATTTCGACCTTAAGGTATAAAATATTCAGTTTTTATTATTGGATTATTTGGTGAATAATCAAATATGAAAAAGAAACAATGATACAGGCAAAAGAAAAATAACATAAAGGAATATATCTCAAAAAAAAAAAAAAAAACGACAAGAAGATGAATATGAGGAGGAAGAAAATGTTAAAACCAAAGAAAGAATAAAACGATTAAGAGAAGATGATAAATATAAAATGGAAGAAAATGTTAAACCAAAGAAAGAATAAAAAGATGAAGAGAAGATGAAGAATATAAAGAGAGTGAAAATTTGAAAATTAGAGAACGTGTACCAAATTAAAATCAGAAGAATTATAACAAATCAATGAGCGATTAAATGATTGGCCAAAAAAACCAAATAAACGAAATGATCAACTCCGACTTAGGAAGAATATTGTCCGACAATATCAACGGAATAATGAAATAAAGGATAAGAATTTTTTGCAGTTTATTAAAGATTGGCATGTATAACTCAGTGCATATGTTGTTCTTGTGAGGGCCTATTTTTCAGTCACACTGTAGGTAAAATTAAACATAAATTCCATAATAATTAAATAAAATTAAACAGAAATTAAACTAGAAAATCGAAAAATAATACGATTCTAAATTATAATTTAATTAAATAATAATTTAATTTTAAATAATGAGATGTTTCACCAAATCTATTACAAATACACATATGTAATAATGCCTATTAAATTTCATATCACATTTTTAAAAGTACATAAAATTTTATTTCACTAATAACTTCTAATTTTATATATATATATATTTTTTTTGTTATTACTGAATAATTATTTATTGTAAAAATTTATTTATAATCACGGGTTAATAATTATTAATAAGTCAATATATTTAAATTAAAAAAAAAGTTTAAAAAAATGAGATGAAATCTGATTCGAACAGATGTACCTTCCAGTTATAAACTCGAAATATTTCATTAATTACATTTTAAGAAATTCATATTTCTTCTATAACTCTGGAACCAGTGAAAATAAGTACTATTTATGATATATCGTTGAAAAGCACTCAATGAGGGCTTCTTACTGCAGTTAAGTAAAAGTCCAAAATCTTAATTTTTTTGGATTTTGGACTTTTTTAGACACTTTTGGTTCAATCGATTGCAATGAAAAGGGAAAATGCATAACTATAAAAAATTACAGCAGTCCTAAATCTAAAAGTTCAACATACTGCGGCTAATCGGTTTTCAGTTATGCGAGATACTTACGTACGTACGTATAAGTTTTTACATTCATACATACGTACACATGGCATGCCGAAACTAGTAAAAATGGATTCAGGGATGGTCAAAATGGATATTTCCGTTGAAATCTGAAAACCGAAATTGTTCGCGATCGCAGTACTTCCTTTACTTTGTACAAGAAAATAATGAACAACTTAACGGAACGTTTTATTTGGCTGAAAAAACTGATGCCATCAGTAGGACACTGTTAAAAAACGAAAACCAAATATTTATTGGTTTATCTATAATATCAGTATTAAATTTTCTGATGACCTCTGTGATGGAGATCGGTCTTTCATCCGGAGGTTCCAGATTTGAATCTCGGTCAGGCATGGAATTTTTCATACGGTACAAAATGTTCCATTCTCATATTCCCACACAAGCTTATGTGGTGAATTAATTCATCAGTCAAAAAAAAAAAAAAAATAAGTATAACTAGTATCTTTTGGTTCAAAATTTTCAAAATCAATTTTCTTTTGTAAAAAACCATCATCATTTCAGTTTAAATAAAAACCGGAGAGTAAATAACGGCTTAGCATATTAAATCGCCAAGAAATTATAGAATAAGAAATTAAACATTGAAAATTTCGACATTGATGCATTTCATTTTATAAAAATTTTAAATTATTTTGATAATGCCTCTCATACTCCTTACTCGGTTGCCTGTATCGAGCATATACATCTTATACTGGAGAGTTTTTTCCGAGGGAACCTATTTTCATAAAAATAAAATAAATAATAGAGAAAAACCTTATTTTTAACTAATTTTTACAAAAACAAACATGAAAATATATGTATTACCAAAATAGTTCAGCTTGGGATACGTCAGCAAAGTAGATTAATGAAACTTTGATTTATAGAAGAAGCAGTAGGGACAAGCAAGGAAAGGAGATAAATTTAATGCTCTTATATCTATACATAATAAGAAACTTTTCTGACACTCAAATTCAGAAGCTTCAACTAACTTAGATAATTAACTGACTGCCAACAACATGTATACATATTTAATTATTACCTTTTTATTCACTCTTTCACGGTGACTTCACATAGAAGTTTTCAGCAGTTGTAATTTTATGCAACATCTTAAACTTTATAAATTAATTTTTATTACTATTTCATCCATTTAATTATAATTTTATATTGCTAGGTTGGGTCTTAAAATACAGTTTATTGTAGGAATACCGGGTAGTTTTATAAAAGTACTTACCTAAGTTAGAGAACAAAAGTAGTAAAGAAAAAATATTTGTTCAGTTCTGCGCAGGAAGACGGACTTATCGTTTCCGTCGCACTCACTCTTTGGCAGTCAGAAATGCACTAATTTTCAGAGTATAACGCACTACATACCTTCAATTAAATGCATTATATATATATATATATATATTAATTAATTCATTTTTATAACTTATAATACTAATTTTATATATAAATATTAAATATCAGCAGAAATACATTTATATTGGAATTTGTATATTTTTTGCGTAAGAAATATAAAAGACATAAATTAAATGAGAAAAATAAGAGGTATAATTTTTTAAAATTTAATACAAAAATATATTTTCTATTTATAAGAAAATTAAATTATTATAACCGTAATTTGATGAAAGAGTTAAAAATAACGAGTAGACTCTACACATAAGCGCGTATGAAAACATATCACTACAATGTCAATATTACATCAATTTGAAGTTATGAGGTCGACCTTAAATTGAGCGAAAATATATTTTAATATTTAAGTTAAAAAAATTACACTCTTATTTTTTTCATTTAATTTATGTTTTTTATATTTCTTGCGCAAAAAATATACAAAATACAATATAAATGTATTTATGCTGATATTTAATCGAACTTTTATATCCTACCCTACTAAAGGGCATTTGTATGTGTGTCTGTGTCCGTCCCCCTTAACTTAGCACCGGAATGTACCGATCACTAGCGGAAAATCCCGATTCGTTAGTACATATCTCGTGGTGGTCAGTTGTATACTTGTTATATTATTATATGTCGATATATCGCATATATATGGATATATATGTGCAAAATTTGTAATATATTTTTTATTTATGCGATTGTTTTTCTTCATAAAATAATGAACTATAATCAAAAAGTAGGCACCGGAATGGACCGATCAAAAGCGGAAAATCCCGATTCGTTAGTATCAATTTATTGAGTTAAATTTCTAATTTAACTTTCGTTATATAAATTTTCATTATTCAAAGAAAATATTTTTACACGAGGTAATCAATTTTGGGCACCCAATAATCCCATTCCGAGACGCTGCCTGCCAGGGCAACCTGCCCGGAGGGCAGCCTCTGCAGCTAGTATATATATATATATACACACACACATTTAATGCATTTAATCGAACGTATGTAGTACGATGTCACCAAGTCCTTCATCAAATGCACAACTTCAGATACACAACTACAGCATATCTAAATTTTAATAAATTGATCTTGAGGTTTGGAGATTTTTGAGGCACAAAATTTCATATGTGAATGATTTTTTTGATTTTCGAGCCACAAAATTTTATACATGAATTGTATTTTCGTAATCCTCACACCTCAAAACGTAAAGAAATTCAATTTCACCTTCCAATTTTACAAGTGACTGTAAAGAATACCTCGGATTGAGGTAATATTGTCTGTTGTCGACCTTAAATTGAGTGTAACTGAAGATCGACTCAACCAATCTTCATTAAATTTTCACTTGCACAACTTCAGAAACATTAAACATTATTATTGCATACCTGAACTTCAATGAAATTATTCTATTATTTATACATAGGCCTCTATCTCCCTCTTTTCTCTCACTCACAAACTCTCTCTCTCTCTCTCTTTATATATATATATATATAGACGTATATATATAGAGATATATATATATACGCACCTCCCAATCCCACCGTATGACTGAAAGTAATACCGTACTTTTCTTCGAAAAGTCGGTAATAGTGTTTCCTTAAAACTTTACTGAATTAAATTTTTTTGTCTACTTAGCAGAATAATGTATATAATTTATTGTTTCACAATAGAAAGATAAACTTACGGTTTAACTCTAACTTTTCCTACAGCCGAGACACATGAAAAGCACATAAAGTAAAAGAGGCTCTAATCAGGTTTGCTTTCCAGCCTGAGAGTAAAACTGTTCACAGTTTATGATATACTACTGTGTTTGGAGAACTAATATCAACTGCATATTTCGTTGGGTTTGGCATGCCGATGTGTATCAGCGTGTGTTTGGCTGGCTGAAGAAGACAACGGGAAACAACTTTTTCCTTTGATTTTCCTAGTAACCTTGATTGTTATCTAGGCTAAAATTACGATTTCGCGAATTAATTTCATCTCATTTTAGGTTGCCTACAACTTTCCATGTTATGGGTGAAGTTATGTACAGCCAAAAGTCACAAAATATATAGGACGTCTCATGAAGAAGGAAAATAATTTCAGCATATGTCATACAGGGGAAAATAAAGAAAACATACATGTAAATATTAGTGTGAAAACGCTTCATTTTTCAGTTATAGCTTGCGAAAAATCTCACACAGATTTCTCTTTCAGGAGTAAAATGAATTCATATCGAAATTCTTAGGATTTTAATTAAGATTAAATTATTAATCAAATTAAATTAAATTATTAATTATTAGTATTTTAATTTGATGGGTACATGTTTCTTTTGAAAAATTGAATAAAACAGATTCTAACAACGTAAAATTAAGAATCATCAACATAAGAGTTTTTAATCGAGCGGAATATTACGTAGACAGTAAATGAGAACACTGAACAATTACTGTAGTAATAATCTTATAATACGGTTTTATTTATTTACTTTCAACGAACGAACAGTTCGTTATTGAATTCAGTATGTATGTATGTACGTGTACGAAAACGTTTTGTCTCGGATTTTGATTTTAATTTTGGATTCGGATTAAGCATCATTAGCGGATTACAAAAATACACGAATGGTCCCGATCGGCCGTCAGGTTTACCTCAAAATGGCGACCAAAATTAAGATTTTGTAATAATAATTTCGTAATAACGGTGTATGCTGTGAAGCTGGTTCAAAAGAACTAATGCAAGGTTTATTAAAATTCATAAAATATATAATTAAAAAATTTGTAAATCAAGTGTAAGACCCCAAAATGGCGGAAAATTTTTTTTTATAATTAAAAAAAAGTTTGCCGTAAAATCATTAAACGAGATAAGGAACCCAATTGAGATTTATTAAAACAGATTCATTTGCACCACCTGCTAATTAAAAAAAAATGATTTAATTTAAAATTAGAAGAATGTGGAACTTTTTAATTGTAACAGATACTGGAAAGGAACCAACGTCATATATGACTATAAATTATGATCAACATTATATTTGAGTACTGATTTGATCGGCCACTAAATAATGGTCAAGGGAACTTTAAAACGTAAAAATTATCCCTTACGTAACCTTACTTAATATACAATAATGAAATTATTGCCATTATTCAACTAACAATTTTATAATGACATATATTGAATATTATAATCGTATATACATTACATACATATATGTACTCAGATATACTATACATATACATAAAATCAATAAATAGCAATTGCATTAAATCAAACAATAATACTCAACTATATTACAAAAACATGTAACATGTAATAAACTGAGTTAAGAAGTTATAGGTAATAACTTTGTTAGAAATGAATTACTAATTTAGAGAACAGTAATAATAATAATAATAAGAATGTTCATTCGGGAAAGTCTTACTAGACTTTTCATTGATAACTGGTTAATAATTGATTTTATTTCTAGGTATTTTCTCTTTAAGATATTTCCATTTTTCTTCTAAATATTTCACTTTAAAACTAGAATGCAGTATTTTTTGACCATTTTTCGATCTGTTTTGTTTTTTAATAAAAGTAGAATTTTTCAAACTTTTCTTTGTATTCAGAAGGCGTTATATGTATATATACGTATATATGTGTTATATACGTATATTTTGTTCGGAATTAAATTCTCTACAAATCTCGTTAAACTTTATCTGTTTACAATAATACAGGGTCATTCACGGGAACCGGATGTTTTTAAAATAATCATAAAAAATTGAATATTTACTTTAAAAAAGTTTTATTGGTACTGAAACACTTGTTAAATCAAAGCATTTGTTACTTACTCATGAACGAAAAATTATGTCCAGCAAGTGATGTCCATTTTGGGCAATACATTGTTGTAGCCTTTCACGGTAACTGGCCTCAATTCTTTGCAGCATGGAATCTGGGTGACGTGATGACGAATTGCGATCTTTAGGTCCTCCAATGTACGCGGTTTATTGCCGTCCACACGCGATTTCAGAAACCCCCACAGAAAAAAATCACAACTACTCAAGTCGGGGGACCGAGGGGGCCAAGGAATGTCGACGAATCTGGAAACGATCCGCCCCGGAAACAAGTTACGGAGAACAGCCATCGTTGTACAACGAAATTATTCTATCAAAAGCAAAAACATTGTGTTTTACATTTATTAGAGAATGTTCTACAATCATAAACTCAAAAATTGCTAGAGATATGGTCCTGGGATCTGTTTTAAGTTATTCAGGTTAAACCCAAATGAAACCATCAAATTTGCCTTAATTTAAGTTCCAACAATTTCAGATTGACTGCACTTTACCGTTTGAGCAGAAATCAGGGCGAAAATTTTGCAAGCAATCGGTTCAAAACGAAGACGTTCAGAAACCCATGCTTAGATTGTTTTTTACTTTCCCGTCTAGATAGCGCTATATCTTTAGAAGGGAGAGTAGTATTGTAATCGGTCCAATTTGGGCATAAGTGGTTTTTACCGAATCTTACCGTTTTGACTCCTAACGAACCCAGAAAACCGGATATTAATTTTCGTATGTAAGCGAGCGTGTGTGTTCGGTGTTGCCCTCTAAATCATGTTATATCTCCAGGACTACAGGACCGATTTTGACCAAACTTAGTCGGATTATTGGTCTGCATATGGGGTATTGATGTCATTAAATTTTTAACTTAAAAGGTCAAGGGAGTGAGGCTATAGAGCAAGGTCACCCTTAGTATCTGAAGATTTCGCATAATTAATATCATATTTTTCTTAGGTATATTTGTTAACAATTAAAAAATAACAATAATTGCAAAAAATGTTTTATAGCATAATCGCGCTCCCATCCCAAAAAAATGCACTAAACTAATGGCTACGTGGTCATACTGCGTTAATAGTTCTCCCTGTCACCATAAGGAGCGCTAGTGTCGCAGTCAGCTATCTTGGAATTTTATTTTTTCCTAGTGGGAAATTCCTTTTTTCCTCGTCCTCTTGAACTGGGAAATTTGAAATTCCACAGGGTTGCCAACCAAATGATTTTTTACACTTGAAATATTAATTATTTCTTGAACATGGTTCCACTGGTATATTTTAATAAAATAATTGAAAGTAATTAATAAGTGATATATCTACCTTACCGTCAAATAAGTGTTAAGTCCTCGAGATCTTTCGGTTTTTCAAACCATCATCAGGAGTTAAAATATTATAATTAATTCAGCAGTTAAAATAATTAAGTGAAAGTACGTATCAGTCATTACTGTTTGCATGTTAACAGTATACTCAATACTGTTATTGTACTATTAGTGCTCCTCACTACAAAATGTACAGAAAATTCATTTTCACCCTCCTCCACTTCAATAATACGACCCAAAGTAATACCGTACTTTTCTTCGCAATTCGGTAAAAACAAAGTCTGCAGCACGAAGCACACTCCAACCCGCGAAGCAGATTGTATAAGTATATAATATAAAAAGTTATCAATACTTACTGGTAAAGTATTCCCAGCTTGTCTAAGTGTAAAAACTCCAACAGGATAAAGTGCATAATCTCCTGGGTTGTTGTGATGTGGCATTCTTCCTAATAATGTATAATTACCTTCAGCATCACCATTTTCGTCCATATATACTATGTACCTGAAGAAAAATAAAACAAGCAAATAGTTAATTATACAATAAATTATTTGCCAAGATAAGGATTTGACATCACATTAAATTATTATTTTTTTAATAAAAACAAAAAATTAATAAGATATAAAAAAAGCGAGCAAACAGTTACATTAGACTTTAGCTACCGAGGATTTTGTCCTCAAAAGATTACTTCTTGGGAAGAAAATTAAATGAAATAATTATGTAAGAATGCAACTAAAGAACTATGAAAAAGAATTACCCTCTGAGTCAAATTTTGATATACTGGACCTATGATGATTTTACCTCCCCACTCACCTTGACCAGTGTAACCAAACTTAAATGACATCAACGACCGCATTCAGAAGTTATCGTACAAAATTTCATATAAATCGGTTAACCCGGTATGAAAATATCAAGAAAAGTGATAACCGATGAAAACAAATTAGCCTTATAATAATTCTCCATTCACGAATGAAATTACCCGAATACATAAAGTGACATACTAATGTAATGGAATCATCTAATTAGTACCAGACTCTAATTTTAAAAAAAAAGAAGAGAAATAAAGCTGACAACAAAATTGTTATACTTTCTTGGCATTAGTTATTTATTCTTTTATAGTGAAAAGGTACATGAAAAAAATTACCTAAGTTTTAGGACGGGAGGAATTTATGATTACGTTTTATTGTAAAATTATCGTTATATATTTAAGTAAACCAAAACAAGTTTTAAAAATTAAAAATCAGTTTTTTTTTGTCTTCAGTCATTTGACTGGTTTGATGCAGCTCTCCAATAAAATCAGTATTTTATATTTTTTTCTACTTCCCCACCTCCAAAATCACCTTCCAAGAAACTTTTTTGATTTATCTACGTTTACTATGTTAAATGGAAGAAATTAAAAATATTCCATTAAAAAATGTACAACAAATAAAAGTTATCCAAGATTCCTTTTTTTTTGGAGGTTGTGGGAATGAATTATGATAAAACTTTATTGCAATATTATTACTAAAAGTTTATTATTTAAACTTTTAATAATATTAAAAGATCAAAAAAATCAAAAACGTTTTTAAAAATTAAAAAGAGCGATATTTTTAAACTTGATCGGCTTCCCTACCACCAATATTGTCCTAAAAAGTATTATTTTTTGGGTTGCTTTCACTACTACTATGCTTAGAAAATTTTTTTTTTAAGTCGGTTAAAAAATATGCAATAAATAAAATAATGCCATTTTTTTCATTTTCTGATTTTTGTTTTTTTGGATTTCTGAGTCATAAAAAATGCAAAAAATCCAATACCCCATTTTTGTAACTGATTCCCATACTTTCCTTCTTGTAGCATAGCTCTAGAGTTATGATGATAGGAAAATAAAACAGAGGAAAAAGAGGAAAGGATTTTTTTTTTGTCATTCATTGTTACCATTCATAAATACCAGATGCCATTGAAAGCCTCTTAGCTAAGGCCCATTAAATTATATGAGGAAATTCATTTACCATTTTTATAAAATTTTGAGATACGGGATTCATAAATTTCCTACATACATTGTGGTTAAAATTAAATTGACATCAATACGCTATATGTAAAAGAAACCATCGTGTCAAATTTTACCCAAATTGGTCCATCCAGTTTGGAGATAACCAAAGAACAGACCCAACACACGTACATACATATTTCCGGAACTTTTAAAAACTGGATTGGTTGTTTTTTGAGAGAGAGAGAGAGTCATGAAACTTAAAGATTTGCAAAAATTCCGAAATGCAAAATTTGACCCTATTAGCATACTTTCTCTTATATCGTATAACTACAGTATATAGTCGGATAAGTAAAAGTACTGATAACCTGAAAGATTTTTATGTATTTATAAGAACAGTTTAAACATGGTAGGTGACCAGAAAACGTTGAGCGTTTTAAAACAGACTATTTTTGGATTAGTTATGAGTTATCTGAAGATGTTAAAAGTCATTTGACAAATAAGTGTAATAATGCGCATATTTATATGGGCGTAAATATATGATGTAAGTTTATGCTAAAGAAACTTAAATATGTGAATCGTCTTCAGTGATTAATTTAAAAATGTGTTTTACTTTATTAATACTGAATTAAATTTCAGGTTATAAAACCCATTTAAGATGTCAACATTACAGCGACGTATAAAGACATTTGTTTATAAATTAAGTGCATTTCACGTAAATCTGTACAACAATACTGTTTGGAGTCTGCGATCATTAAAGTGAATTTAGATTCCAGCTTTATTTAAATTGTGTAATGAAACGAGCTTGTTTCTACTCAAAATTATATAGTAAATACATAAGTTGTGTGTTTAAATTAAAACTAATGTAGCTTTTATATGTTTAGTGAAGTTGTTTCTCTACCTTAACGGACCATTTGACAATTCAAAACAAACATTATTTTACTGTTATTTTAACGTAATACTCATATATTAGATATTAGTAAGGGGTGAAAATCCATTGGCGACATTAAGCTATGCAGATTTAAGTTTGTTAATAAATTATTATTCAGTGCAAATCGCTTTATTCAAATAAAAGTATAGGATGCGATTACGTATTTATTATGAATCACCCCGGCATATAAACAGAAGACTATTTTATTCAGATCGGTACAAAATTTTTCAGTATAGGGACAATGATGTTAAAAAAGTATTAAACAACTAGATGGCCCAGCATTTTTCTGGACATATCGTGGGAAATTTAAATGAGAGCTGTCACAAAAACAAAATTATTTTTAAAAATACAAAATTTTGTATTAAAAAAACAGAAAGGGTTAAAGTTATATTAATAGATAAATATAATACATTTGTGAAAAAATATTAAAAATTACATGAAAGAGCCTACTGTTAATATTAATAGTAAAAAAAAACAAAAAAAAACAACAATTAGTAAGTCTAAATGAAAATTATTTGGGAATATATAATTTATACACTTTAAATACTTTAAATAAACGTTATAAATTAAAAATTTTATAAAACGACTATTATTCAAAAAATAAGTAACTATACTTGAAAACTATATTTGGAAAAATTATAAATAAAGTTTTTAATTTTAGAGCAATCAGGAATGAATATATATTTTTTTAATTACACTACAAGTTAATGATTTAGAAAAAACAAACATAATGTTGTAAATCGATATAAGCCGTTGGTTGTTCAGTTTATGTATCTACACTGAAAATAGTATATTGGACTTCGTTTTCTTTAATTACATAAATATAAACAAAAGCTTGCAAAATATTGCATGACTTTCCCGGCTATTAATAATAGAAATTAAAATATTTTGAGCCAAAAAACCAACAAAAAAATAAATAAAAATACAGTATATAGTATGTTTTTTAGAGGTGGGGAATAAATTGTATGAGAAATATTTCTACAAAATATTCATATGCAGGTTAAGCTAAACAAATTTTTTTAAGTAAACATTTCACTAAATCTAACACACTCTTCAATAAAGACTAAAATATGTAAAAGAAAATTTTCAAGAAAACGTTTCTGCATTTTAGGTCCGGGGTCTGTAATTAAAAAAAAAAAAAAATGTAAACATTTCTTGTAAAGAGTTCTATAAATGAAATATAAACTTTCAAAATATTTGAAAAGTATTTTAACCGAAGGAAGGTACAGCAAAAACACAAAAAAACATATTTCAATTTTAAGAGGAGTGGGTTGATTTTTTGGATTATTTATAAAACTATTGGAGATAACTAATTTGCTTTAACACAATTTTCTCTAAAATGCTTCTGAAGAAAATGGAGATTAATTTATTCGCGATATCCCTCATCCCCGTACCGAATTAAAAAAAAAAGAAGATATTATCAATGCCCCGTCTATAGAAATATTTGAGTCAAATTTGAAGAAATTCGGTGTTGTCAATCCTGAGATATAACACCTGAGCGACACACCTAAAAACATATGACACATAAATACATACATTCATAATGAGTTATTTTTGATCTAGATAAATTAGTTGGACCATAAAAGATAAAGATTTGCAAAAAACCCGATACGCCATTTTTGAAATGATTTCCGTACTTTTCAATTTAATTTTAATTAAAAAAAAAATTAATTAGATTTAATTAAATTTTAATTAATTTAAATTTTCAATTTAATTTTAGCTACATTCGTCAGGAAGTAAAAATATGAAAAAAGTTACTAATAAATATAGTAAATACTTAAAAAAAAAACAATTAGTAAACCCTATCTGGGAATTATTTGGGAGTGTACAATTTATGCACTTTAAAGAAACGTGCAGAAAATTCAGATTTAAAAAAAAATTATATTTCAAAAACTAGATTAATATTGCTTCTACAGCAGCGTTCGGAAAGTCGCTGTGCAGCTAGCTTTAAAATTATGTGGTGCAATCTCTTCTTTCGGCGTTAGGTTGGTTGCCTTGAGTTCGTTGGGCGTTGTTCTATAATAAACCAAGACGTCAGTTGAGTTGTGATTGAAAGTCTTCGTTTCGTTTACCGGTATCAATAGCTGCGAGAAACGTAATGGTTCTTAAGGTAGAGGAATGCATTTTTCTCGTTGAACGCGTCTTTCGTGATGGTGCCAAGTATACTGTTTAGTGAAGCAGGAATTTTCTGAAAAGTTTCCAATTACAGTATAATGCATTGCGACTTCTTCCGCAATGCATTTCGAACACTTTTCGTAAAATTTCGGGCAACAGGCTCTATTGAAGACGCTGATCAAAGCGGAAGACCACCTAAACTAAACGAAGAGAAGCTTCTTGATATTCCGGATGCTATGGTCGAAAAGTGAATGCGTAAGTTAGAACAGCAGCAAGATATCGGACCTGCTACCTCACATAAGCTGTAAGGAAATAACTGAAACTATTCCCCTTAAAGTAATTTTTTTTTTTCAGAAACTGAAACCTACAGATCATACAAGAAGACTAAATTATTGTCACTGGTTTAAACATTTTATTGACCAAAATTCTGTAGGTATCTTCGACATTACGTTTTAGGTAGATTTCATAAGAAAGCTACCTATTGTAATGGGTACCATGATTCGACTTCCGGAAACTTTCGACATATCTTCGCGTTTCACATCCCCCAGACCCCAAAACCACAGTCAACTCAATCGTATATATATATAACTTTAACTTTAAGGTTAAATATAATCTAATTTTTAATCTTTAAGGTTAAAACTGTTAAACTTTAAGGTGGAAATCTTTTTTATCCCCTTAGCAGTAGTGAAGTCAAACTCCGCCTTCCGACGTACCGAAAGGGATTTTTTTTTTCTAATTTCTCTGTAACAAATGAAGATATCAACTTCATTTTTGGTCTGTTTAATCTTCTTGTGAATATCTAAAAACCAATTTGTGGATTTTTTTGAAATTCGACCATGAAAGGAGTGAAGAAAGGTAACAATTTTAAAGAACGGTTGCAAATATTCTTCATTTCCAACTTTCTTAAACGAGGTATTCACTTCAATATGGGAAGAAATTTGGGCTTGCAAATTACTCTTCAAATAAATATCTAAAAATCTTTTTTGTGTTATTTTGAATTTGAATTTTTTTAAGGGGTGAGATGGTGCTGGTGCTATGGTGGCTCAATCAACACAGCCACTGCCACTGTAATTCCATGTGCGACGCGGCTACACCTGTGTCCGGTTACTTGACTAAAAATCATAAAAAGAATTAAAATAAACTTTAAAATATGAGGAACGAGGTACGGTCACCTTCTTGTGGTGTTTGTCGGGTAACGCCACGAACAAGGAAAAATACATTTTTACTCATACTTCGTACGGGTAAAAAACTATTTTGAGATTCGCATTCTTCAGAACACTCTAAGTTTTGGTTCCTGTACTGACCAAACTGTTGGTTTGAAGAAATTACAATACACTGATAGTTTTATATATTGAATAGGCTTTAATTTTTAGTTATCATTAGTAGTCTTACAAGCGTGAGTTTAATGAACACCTGGTGATCCAGGGAGCAGACCCCCCTGGTTAGATGGGAAGGGCGAGTGAAGCGAGCACTTACACATTAGTATGTATATATATATATATATATATATAAAATCGTATATACTTTGTATGAGTGTAAGGAGAAGATTTAGCTGAATGGTATGTTGTTCAGGTGGGAACTTGCTGGGCTCAGCTGGGAAGCTATAAATCCCGTATAATTCCAAGGGTCAGAAAAATTGTACATTTATGAATCCTCACGCTCTTATTCAAGTTATCTGAAGGTTGTGGAACTAATCTACCATCAGGTGGCTGTTCAATTTCTGGACGAAATATTCTTTTTCAAGTCGTATTTAAGCCGATTAAAATATCTTTTATCAGTAATCTACTGCTTCCAATATGATTAAAAATTCTTTGATCTTCCAAGAAATTGTTCTTGGAACATTAAGAAATTTTTGGAAATTAATGTTCTTGGACATCTAAATAATGTTCTTGGAACATTACTTTGTAATAATGCTGCGGAACAGCCAGGGGTCACGAGTATTTATTTGAAAAATATGACTCTGAGCAAAGTTTTAGGTATACATATACATTTTATCTTAGGAAAAGGTTGATAAAACTGTGGACTCAAAGTTAACATAACAATTTTAAGAAAATTTCCCTTAGACTAAAAATGTCAATATTTTTTTATTGAAAGTTTAAAAACAATTGTTTTACTCGATTAAATAAATCTGCGCAGTATTGAACATTACTTAAACAAACATTATCGAAATAATTAACTTTATAAAAATTAAGATGGAATAAATTAAATTAAGTGAATAAAAATTGTGGAAAACATTCAACAAAAATGATATGCTTAACTTTTCAAACAGCAGGATGTGAAGAAAAAATATAAAAAATACAGAAAAAAGAGATTTAAAAGAGGTAAAATAAATTATGTACTTTCTTAACTATCTTCTAAGATATTTTTGTTTTATTTTACGATTAAACTTATCAGAAAATAAAAATTATATATATACGTTAGACATAAGTTAACGTCGATTATTATTATTGATTTAAATTTATCTTTTTCTTATTAGAAAAAAAACATTTTTTCAGTAATTCTTTTTTAACTAATAAAAGATTTATATTACGTGCTTCGTAATACGTTGCTGTATAATTAGAGCTTTATTCCTGATAATTATTAATTTCTACCAATATTAAAATAGACAATACAAATAATTGGTGTAACTCGGCACGATATATCAGCATACAAGGACCACCAAGGAATCTACACAGCGTTTTCTAAAGCCGTTTTTATTGCAACAATTTTTCATGAACAAAGAATTTCTTCGTATCTATTTCATTATGAAAACATCAGAATATTTTTATTTCCTGCTAATTATATATTTTATATTAAAAAGAATGTAATAATCTCATACGTTCGTGTCCCGCAAATAATTTAAAATAATTTTTCTATATAAAATATTTCCATTGCAGATTTTAAATAATTACTATTCAAATTAAAATATTTTCTACCACCATATTTAAAATGAAATAAAAAAATTTTATTTTATTCAGTGTGTTCGAAAATTGTTATGCACAGAAATTATAAAAGTTAATGAGGAAACTTTCTTAATTATTATTTAGTATTTTTATTTCATTAGTTTATAGAAACAGATATTACAATAAATGGAATAGTTTATAAAAGGTGTTGAAAATGACCTCCTCCAAAATCAATAAAACACTGCACACGTTTCACTTTGTTTTCAAACACTTTAACCAGCTGATGTGCTGACGTGTGCCGTTATTTCAGTTTTTAGTTCGTTTCGTTCATAATTTCGTTTTAATTCGGTTTCAGATCGTGTGTGGTCTGTTGCAGTAAACTGCTTGTTTCGCTGCACCCCATAGAAAGGAATCTGCAAGAGCCAGATCGGGCGATCGTGCAGGCCATAAACTCCTAGAAATGATTCGTTCACCAATAGACATTTCGTAAAAACATCATTGACCTGTTAGCTGTGTGTGCTGTGACGCCATCTAGTTGGAATCAACACTGATTGGTTTGCACATCTTTTAACTAACTAATGAAGTTTGTTAAAACAGCACAATAACTATCACTATTAACTGTATTTTCAAAAAAGATTGAACTCACAATGCACGTTCTTCTCACATCGACCCAGACTCCAGTTTTCGCTTCCTGTAAAGATTGTTCATGGGGTTAGTTGTCGACCTCAATCGTGTATTTTGTGAATTAATATACTCTCCCAAATGAAACCACGCTTCATTATTAAAAAAATCCCTTTAGGCACGCCGGAAGGCGGAGGTAGATTTCACCGGTGCTAAGTTGGGGATAAAAAAGATTTCTACCTTAAAGTTTAGAAAAAATTTCAAGTTTACTCATTACGGCAATGGTTGCATGTGAAAAAAGTTTCACATGTTTCGCAGACGACAAGCCCCCATCTTCTGACAATTCCAGCAATATTTTGGTCATCCCTTGCCGTAACGGTTGGTCATATCAAAAATTGTTTCAGACAAACGTTTTAGGTAATGTTTAGAGGACTAACGACCACTTTAAACCGATTCGATACTGAGCTTATTAAGGGAGGTATGACTTTTTTGTCTTCAAAACACAATTTTTTGCACCTCCTGGGCCAATGGTTGGTGAAAATCTTTACTTAGATAAGTTTTAGGTTCTTATCCAAAGAATAGTAGTAACTTTAAACGAATTCGATATTTTACTTAATAAGAGAGTTATAGCGATATTTTTTCAAAAATCCCCATTTCCACCTTCATGCTCCGATTTTGGCCATTAACGAACTAGACCGAGATATTTGGATGAATTAATTTTAAGTAACAATTTGAAAGTGATTGACATAAAATTACGGCAGTTATCGTATCCACAAGAAAGTGAAATATTTCACTTTAAGGTGGAAAAATTTCCACCCCATACTCCGATTTTGTCAATTAACTAACTCGACCGAGATTTTGAGTCGTTATATTTTATATATCGATTTGAAATTGATTGGCGTAAAATTACGACAGTTATCCTGTCTACAAAAAAGTGAAATATATATAGATTCATTTAGTCGAATCTTGGTACCAATTACAATAGGTAGTTTTCTTATGAAATCTACCTAAAAGTAAAATTTAATGTTACCCCGTTTTAACCCTTTAAACTCGAATTTCAAAAAATCCTTTCTTAGTACCCATTTACGCCGTAAGTAGAACATTTATACAAATTTTTATCAATTTATCTTTAGAAGTTTTTGTTGGGCGTTAATTAAAAATCAGTCAGGATATCTTGTCTTGTAGGTACAGATTTCCCTAATTAAGGATTTTTGTAAACGTTAACGTGTTAATTAGCTATTAATACTTCATGATCATATACAAATTAAACATGAAAAATAAATACTTAATATTATTCTTATGTACTACATCAGAAAGTTGACAGTCAACGTAATAAAAGAACGTATTGCATTTTCTCATTGTATTTATTTTTAAAATTAATAATCGAAAATAAGAAAACACTTAAAAATATTTATAAATTTTATTTTTTTCTTAAAATTTAATTTTAACAAGTTTTTCCGACTGCTAATTGAGCAATTATTGATGTGTTAATTTATCATATTTGATTAGTATGTACTGAGAAAATAATGTTTATATAATATTGAATAAATAAAACAATAAATATCAATTAACAAGTAAACAATATCTATAACATTTTTAATGGAATAAAATAAAATATTTTAACGGAATACAACCGAATATTGTCGTTAAAGATAATATATAGTTTGAAGTTAGCTTGAAAAATTTATACCGTTGTAATAACCAACCAGACTGCCAAAACATTGATCTAACGCAAGCTCTTGATATAAGTTTGGATAAGATAGAAATTTATTACAGGAAAGTAGAGATATCGTGAACATTAAACCAATCAACCAGATTTCTTCTCCAAAGAAAAATATTTATTGTAGACGGGGTAGCTTTTTGATGTTTAAACGGGTAGGTAATTTTATTATAAAAATCTATTAAAAAAGTGACAGAAGGCTGTTAGATATTGGTTTCCTGTAATTATTAAAAAATGAAGTTTGCAACATTACTGACGAAATATCTTGTACTTTTGTAGTAATCTTTTTACTTCCTTGTACGAAGTAAAGGAAGTATAGTGATCGTAAAAATGTCGATTTCCAGATTTCAACGGAAATATCCATTTTGACTATCCCTGAAACCATTTTGACTAGTTTCGGCGTGACGTCTGAAGATTAGCCGTAGGATGTTGGAATTTTGGATTTAAGACTGTTGTAACATCTAGTTGTGCACCTCCCCTTTTGATTGCAATCGACTGGACCAAAAGTGTCCAAAAAGCCCAAAATCAAAAATAATTGGATTTTGAACTTTTTGTTAACTGCAGTAATAATCCCTCATTGAGAGCATTTCAACGACATATCATAAGTGATACTTATCATTGGTTCCAGAGTTACAGCCAAATAACATTTTAATTAATGAAATATTTGGATCTTACAAGGGAAAGCATATCGGTTCGAATCAGATTTCATCTCCTTTTTTTTAACTTCTTTTTTTAAATTTAAATATATTGATTTATTAATAATTATTAACCTCTGATTGTAAAATCATTTTTGCAATAAATAATTCAATAATAAAAATGAAAAAAAAACAATGAAAAAATATCAGAAGTTATTAATGAAATAAAATTTATTACCTATATTAACTATTAAATAATCTATTTTTACTAATAAAAATAGTTATTGTAACCTATTATATATAATAGGCTATTATATAAATAACTTATTTTTACTATTTACTGGCAAACTCTATCAACTAAATAGAATTAGAACTCTATAAGGCAAACTCTGTCAGAGTTGCTTTCTTCGAGAGTATGTTTACAATATACATCCAGCCTCTTTAGAGAACAAGAAGTAAATGTATCATTGAATACTATCTGTATTTAAATTGAGTTTGGTATTTAATAATAAATTTTACTTTATCAAGAAGTTGTATAAGCAAATCACTTCTCTGGTAGGATTTTCATTTTTGGGTTGAATCGTTTCTCATGGTCATCAAAATGTATTTGGTCGTAATACCTTACATTCATAAATAATCGATAAAATGATTAAGGAATGATCTAAATTATTATTTTATGCTCTTATATAGTTTATTACGTAATGAAAACAAAATCTAAACGTTTTTGATTTTTTGAGACGTCAATCAGCTCTGAATACGTTCGCACGTGTTTTTCTCGTGCTCCAAATTTTGAAGTTTTTACTAGGGTTTTGCGTTGCTATTTAGTTATTTTGAAGTTTTTCTGCTGTTTACTGTTATTTTTTTACTGTTTTTTTCTCCGTTCGTTTTGTTTTTACTTGTGTTTACCTACCGTAACCAAATACTGTTTGTTTGGTTACGCAGTATTGATTTCATTAAACACAGTTTAGATTTCTGTTTATCTTCGGCTTATGTGGTCTGTTAAGTCGAATTTTATGAGAATAATTTTAATTAAATTATTTTTTTTATAACGTGTATATATTACTTGATATACATGTATATTTGGATTATAATTAATTGTTATGGCAGGTCCAGGCGGACTTGATGGCGACGTCCCGATCGATGAGGAAGGATTTTCTCCTGTTACGGGTTGGAGATCCAGCAGCCGGGGAGGGAGGGTCTGGGGTCACAGTGCAGAAAGTTCTGTCTGACAGCAGTGGTGGTGAGAGTATTGAAGAGATGGTTATATCGGAGATTCGGCGTGCCGATCGCTTGCTTTCAAGAAATGAGTCAAAGAAGACTGGAGAGGCTCCGGTTCGACGCCAGAAGAGCATTGTTGGCTCGTCTGGTTCGTCCGCTAGGAACTACGAAATAGATTTTCCGTTTCTCCCGACAGGGTCGGGTGACGACCAGGATGATGGACAGGAGTCGATTAGGCATGGAGGGAAGCGTCGAATACGTGTTTCTCCTCCGGCCTCTGAGGGAAAGAAGTCTCGGGCCAGTTAGAGTTCCGTATATTCGGCGGAGGAGGCCTCTGACATGGAGAGATATATGAGTCGTCGATGGACGTTTTCGCTATGGGGGAAGAAGGATCTGTAGGAAAACGGTGTATAGTAAGTACAGAAGTGTTTTGCTCACAATATGAGGCTTCTTTTTCTAAGTGTGAGGGAGCTGAATGTGTTGGTCCGACAACACTCAACAACTAAGATCGAGATTAAGGAGTGCTCTGGAGACACGGACCGCAGCGTTCGTATATTGGAGTCTTTTGGGGAAGTTATAGGCCGGTTAGAAGAGGGACTTCAGGAGTGACAACATGTTCGGTCGAGTGTGAAGGACGAAACCACACAGACTTACCAAATTGTTTCTGATGAGGCAACTCAAACTCCGGATTGCGACGAGCTACGACTTGGTCGCTTGAGGAGCTGCGGCGGGCGGAAAGTCGGCGGGTGTGCTTCTATGGTCCACAAGGGCGGGTCGGACAAGTCTTATGGCGGTCCGTGGAGTACGTAGGGAGAATAATGGGGAAGAAATACCTTCTTGATCATCTGACACGGGCATCCCCATCATCGATTCTGGTAGGTAAGAAGCGACCTGCGGGTCCGCCGACTACTACAGTTGTAGTCAAGGCGGATGGGCGGACCTTTGCAGATCTTCTTCACTTGGTGAAAGGGCCAGTTTCACCAGGGGAAACCGAAGTCTTCTCCGTCCGGCAGGGCTAAGGGGAGGACCTCCATCTACGGGTTCGGGCCGACAGTGGCAAGGCGGACCAGCTCAGCAAGGATATTACCGAAAAGGTGGATAGTGCTACTACTACAGTCAGGGCTGGTAGGGGCGGCAGAAGAACCCCGTACTGGTTAAGTACGTAGGTGCCCTAACGTCATAGGACGAGTTTCTTCGGGAGCTTCGCAAGACGATAGGTGAGTCGGTCACTATTGACGTCTTGTCAATGCGGTCGGCTTTTGTTTCCACTCAGGTGGTTACACTGGCAGTGCCGCCAATCCTGACCAACAAACTTCTCTCTGATGAGTTCGGATTGCGTGGGCCTGTCGAGTACGGCGTACATCCGACGGCCTTTGCTTCAGGTGTTGGATTCCAGGCTACACAGCCAAGTTCTGTTCTGGCGCAGAAAGAAGCGGCCACTGTTTTACATGTGGTAAGGCTGGCCATTTACGCAATGGTACTAGCATGACCTAGGTGCTTTCTTGCAAGTCACATGGTTATGCACCTGTAGGTAGGGGATGTAAGATGACTCCAACAGCATCTAGAACTGCTTCTTCGTAGGAACATCGCGGTGTCTCTGAGGGAGAGCCCCATCCGGAAGGAGGTGGGAGGCCTCGATCTCCCACTTATGATGATGGGGTAGAGACTCCCTTGCAGTAGCGTTGGTGGGAAAGTAAGACCTAGTTCCGGTGGTGGATCCTTTCGGGAGTTCCCCATTAGAGGCGCGGCATAAAGACCGAGGGGATCCTTGGGGTCCCCTCATTAGAGGCATGGCGCCTAAACGACCGAGTCCCGGCTATCTGGCGGGAACTTTGTTCCCGACGAGATAGTTAAAGGCTGTGGCACCCCTCGGAGCCGAGTTTATGTTTAGTTGCGGATCCGATTCCTTTGGCGTGGAGGGAAGAAAAAAGTTTTTGATTTAAAATAAATTAATAAAAATTTTATTTTTTTAATAAAAATATTTAAGCAGTAAAAATTAATAAAAAAGTTGACTAAATGAGAATATAATGTCAATAAACCAAAAAAAAATCACAGTAGATTAAATAAAAATAGGAACAGAATAAAGAATGTTAATGAACACAGAATTCATGTAACACAAATGATTGTGAACACTTTTACAATAAGGCAGGTCACAATTTGTATGCTAATTTGTAACTAAGACTTTAACATTTCATCCTTTACTTATTCACGTAAAAGAAGCAGTACAAGTAAATTTACAATGACGATAGGAACAAGTTAATTAATTAATTTTGTACTTGAAAACATTATTCTATAGTAAAACATTGGACTTTAATTAAGTGAAATGAATTATTTTACGTTATTAAAGTTATTATTAAACTATAAATTGGCTTCTTATTTTTATGCAATTTAAGTTTACACGCTTTATAATAAATTTATTGATTGAAATCTAATTCTTTTATAAGTCATACATTGTATTACTCTAATATTACTTAATTTCACAACAAATTTTTATATTTTTAACAATTTCTTCGCTTCCCTTCCTTTCCTTTTTGCGAGTATTTTTTTAATTCTCACAGGCCTTTTTTCTGAATTCTTCTGTTATTACTATTTTTTGTTCTTGAACTTAATCTTTGTAGAAAATTCTTCTTTCCGATATTTCTTTTATTGTTTTCTTGATTGATTCCCGTTTTTGTAAGTCCAATTTTTTTATTTCTACATTGTTTAAATCTTTATTAACTTTTATACTTTTAGTTTTCTCCCTAAATAAGTGGAAAATTTATCTTAGGAATTTTATTAATATTCATCCTTAAAATAAAATTGGTGATTATGCATACTTACCGGTAAATTTGATTAATAGTCTCCAATGTTGGAGAATAACATATATAATTTTTATATTTAACGTTAATTAGACGAGGTTGGCGAGCGAAGTGAGCGTACGTTATGTTTGGTTAGGTTATATTGATATGCATACGATTTGTCAGTACACGGAATCAACATAATCAAAGCACCTAACCAAACATAACCTATCCTCACTTCGGTCGCTAACCTCGACTAATTTTAACAGTTATGTTTTGATTATTTAAATAATAAATTCATTAATTACTATTTATAGTCGACTTATTTTAATATGTAAAATAAGCTAATATGGAGGATATGTAAAATGACCGGTATATTTAATAAACTGTTATATATTTATTAAATTCTCCAACGTTGGGAGGAGACTAATCAAATTCACCGGTAATTACGTATACTCACCCTATTAATCAAATTTACCGTAATTACATACAAGCATGTCGTTCGTTATAGTGCCTTAAAAATCTCTTTTTTTACGTCTTTGAAAGAGCCGTGTTGATCATTGTCAGACATGGAATTATCGTATTTAATAGCGTTGTCATTTATTTATTATTATTATTAGTAATAAATAATTTTATTTATTATTAATAATAAAAATTACTAATAAAAAAAAGAAAAAAATCACAATATATACTAAAAATTATAACAAAATTCTTTTGCCCTGAGGGAGATAATCCCCACGTCCGGAACACACCATCTACGTTCCACGTCCACGGCGGCAACAGCTGTACATACGTACAATACATATAGCTGGCAAACTGGGCTCCGAGTTTCTTCCTCAGAAATTTGATCATTTTTGACCTGTCTACCACCTTCAGGCCACTATGTTGGATTGGATTTTCTCGGCCACTTGCAGATCATGCACAGTGTAAATGATTTGGAAATGCACTTATACAACTTAGAGTTGGCGAAGTAACGGCTAGGGTCGATGTTATTGCAGGTGTAACAGAGACCCTTCCGTTGTCCTCATCGGTGCATGGGAGCCTGAAAGCTTCGGTGACTAGGGGCCTGAAGTCAATGCAGAGATTGCGCATCCGCTCTCTGCCAGAACATATGCCGGTTCCACCGGACCTCCAAGGTTAGTAGCCCTCGAGTGGGGTTATACCCCGGCGACGAGCCTTGCTACATAAGGGCTCAACTTTAATGCAACCTCTTGCAACATCTTGAACAATTCAACGTGGCTGAGGTTGCACATGAACACCCTCGTTTAGAAACAGCTTCTGGCTGGTTCGCCAGAAGCGAATAGGAAATTTATTAAAGAGACTAACAGAATTAAACTGACTGAAGAATTAAAGAAGATCGATGAGTTCCCTGGCGTCTGTTCAACCACATAGTACGCTTAACTCATCGAAAGGAGTCGTTGTTTGCCGTGATCTTCTTAACCTCACCGAAGAAGAATTAGTGGAGGAAATGTCAAGTCAAGGAGCGATTCAATGCCGCAGGTTAACCATGAGGAGGAACGGTGAAGCTTTTTCTTCAGCGCCGCATGTGTTGAACTTCACCAAACAAGGCAACAATAAATTCCTTAATTTGTTCATTATTTTCATTCCTTATTAACCTAGTCAGGTTATGGCTGTTATTCATCAGTATTGCTGTGCCATTTTTTGGGAGTGACTTTTTATTGTGAAAGTTAACAATTGTTAACTTATGGAATCTAACATATACATATGTATGTATCTTAATTATATCCATTAATTAATTAATTAAGATGAAAGATCCACATGAAAGTACATATCAAAATTAAAAGTGAACTACTTAATTTTACACAAGGTGGTTAGGTACTCTTGGCCGTGTATCGCATCTCGTCTCTAAACCTCACAATCATGAATCATATTCTATTCTAATGCTCCTTCTCTATGCTCTACAACACCTGGAACGTCCAGTTCACTCTGAGTTGCAACCGACACCATCAATTCTCTTTCGTCGATGACACACATCCATTCTCAGTATATGAGAAAATCAAGGTAATAACCCTATCGCTCCACTTCCTTTACCATTTATATCTCCACACCCATTCTCTTCATAATTACATCACTCTAAATACACGTTCACTCCGTGAAACACCACAGCTTCTTGTCATGGAATACAATTCAACTGTTTTCAATTTCTTTATATCCGTTTTTTGCTATATCCAAAATTTTGCTCATTGTAACAAAATGCTTTTTACAACAGAATAAATGTTTTTTTTTCTTCTTTTTTATTCTTACTTTGATTAGTAGACGAAAGAAACTATTAATGTAACATACTTACTGTTTATTTTATTTTCTGAATTCTAAGTGAAACAAGAATAAAAAAAAATGAATTTTTCTAATTAAACAATTAATTAAATATCTAAATTAATAGATTATCTTGGCACTATCCAATAAGGAAGAGAAATAATATTTAACCATTATTTATTAATTAATTTTTTATTTTGTGAAAATTAATTTTAAAACCAAGATTAATAAGTCGTATTCAACTCCAAATTATAGTAAGTAAAACCGAATTGAAGAACTGTAAGCCTGTTTTCGCACTGCCTTTTCGTGGAAACCCAATCTCTTCTTGGAGTATGTGTTTAAGCTGGTTCCTTGAAAAATCGTTGACAAGTAATCTGAATCTTAACTAAAAAATCATAATTTCCTAAAAGGTTTTAGATTTTAAAGAAATCTTTATTCAGACGATATACTTAAATCTATGTTCTTGGTGGTGTATCTGTCTTAGTGCTGCGTTTTTTTCTTGAGTAGATAATTATTTTTTACTGTCCACAGTTATTCCTTAAGTATGACAACAAGAAAAAATATTTTTACGTTTAAAAACCACGACATTTCTTTATTAATTAGAGTTCTATAAGTGCCTGTAAGACTTCCGCCATGTGCACGCTGATAATGTGTGGATCTTTGGAGTCGGTCTTTTCTTGATATGAGCAGTAGGGATATTGCTTCTGAGCCTGGAATTCTGATTAAAATCAGGATTCCTTATCCATCTTAAAATGAACTCAGAAACATACGTTTGCTTTTTTTCTGCAGCTTTTATTGGTCTTTTTTCATTTATTTATGATTCAAATGATTTACTTATTTTAGTTAGTTTATTGTTTAGTACGTAACATTTGAAATATTATAAAACTTAATAAACATTCTTAAATGTAAATAATAAATG
Organism: Lycorma delicatula; assembly: GCF_047948215.1. Classification (NCBI taxonomy): domain Eukaryota; kingdom Metazoa; phylum Arthropoda; class Insecta; order Hemiptera; family Fulgoridae; genus Lycorma; species Lycorma delicatula. The sequence goes on along the minus strand of NC_134458.1, from coordinate 107,591,308 downwards.
TAAATGTTATTTACATTTTATTATTTATATTTTTATTTATTTTTTTAAATTATGCCATTTTTCTACAAAATTTAACAAATGGTTCAAGAAACGATAATGATGTATTTCAACATTGAATTTAAAGCGTATTAGCAATACAATACCTTTCAAATACAATAGATTTTAATAATAATGAAGCCCGATAACAGGGTTTTAAAATACTGAAAATCTAAGCTGTAGAAAAAAAAGAAAAAAATCATATATTTAAAAAAAACAAGCACCAATAGATTGTTTTATTATCTTACGCTGTTATTTTCATTTTCTTATGCTCTTACATACACACATAGATGTAAGCACACGAGCGCGCGCGTGCACACACTCACAGAACAACTACAAACGTCATTAAGACGATAAAAGAGAGGGATAGAGAGAAAAATATTTTTAAAAATTCATAATTCTTATTAAACGTTATTGTAACGAGGGAATTAACTTCCTTTTCAATGTTGTTACGGAAGATGAAACTTTGATACACTCAGAAGAAAAACGGCAGAGCGTGTAATACCGGCACTATGGTTCACCAAAATGAAAAAAATTCAAAGCACAATCTTCTGAAAAAAATATTCTCTGATAGTTTCTTCTGGGATTCCAGACACGTGTACGCGACTGGACCACCCGGAAGCCGGTGTCTTTTCTTTGCGATACATAAACATGTTAAAACACCTTAGGAGGCGTGTATGTCGTGTATGACATACACAATTAAAGAGGGATATTAAGGATTTTTATTCCGCTACGATGATGAACTGAAGGATCAAGTGAGGTCGTGGATCAAAGAAAGACCGCCAGCATTCTTCAATGACGGAAAGAAAAAGAAAAGGAAAACTGGTTCACGTTGCGAGAAATGTGCAGGTGTAAATGATGATTTCGTAGAAAAATAAATGTAAGTTTTTGTAGATAATAAAATGTACTTTTACGGTAATTTTTTTTGTTCATTTGCGAGTTATGAGCGACTGTGCATTGCTTTCAGCCATCTCTCGTATTTCATCTGAAATTTACTGCGAAAATTTAACTTTTTTGTTAATAAAGAATTATTTTCATCCATCGCTATGTTATCGGAAAACATTAACGTATATCAATTATTCACATCCTCTATGTATAATATAGGTGTAATAAGGTATTTAATTATAGGTGTAATTGAATGTCTACAGTCTATATGCATTACATACATGCATGCGTATGCATTACATTTTTATTCATGTTATTAATAATGTTCATCTCGATCTTAATAACTGCTGATCTACACAAATTGTTCTTTCACCAGCGCTGAACTTTTAGAAACATTCTATACATACATTTATTGAGATCGCTTAAATAACGTTAAACAAATAGAGTTTTTTTGCATTGTAATAATTTTTCGTGTTTTGAGTCACAGATTAAACACATATTGTATGAAGTAGCAGTATGGTTTCCAAAAGATAAAACCCGGCAGCCGGTCAAGTTATGCAATTCATTTTATCATTTAAATTATTTCAAGCTCTGTTTATGATAAATATCTTTATGATAAAATAACTTATTTTTATTGAAAAACAATAACAAAAATTATGAATTATAGATACAGCCATAATTCTAAATAATCAGATTTGTAATTTTCTAGGTGGGAGGTGAAAATTTTTGGTTAATTTTTTTCAAGAATTATAAGATACTTATCAAAAAAAATTAAAATTTTTACATTTAAAATACACTGGGTAGCTTATGAGATGGATTAAAATTTTAAATATTTAAAACAATCTCTTTTTAAATTAAAAAATATTTTTTGCTACTACAGACCATTGGAATGGAATGAGCAAAAAGTATTTATGGTGGTTTGAAGGCCTATTGATGTAGAAAATATAGATACGAGTACAAAAAACTCCAATTAACTCTTTTTTTGAAACAAGATTCAGCTAAAAAAAGAAAAATATACAGTCACTTTTGGGGAGGGGTGAATATTAAATAAAAATTTTGGGAATTTGTGATCTTAAAATAAACTTCAACTTTTATAAGAAAAATATTTGTTAGAGTGCCCCAATAAAGATTTGAAAATTTATTTCGGCCAAAACATTCAACTCAGTTTTTCTAATTTTAGAAAAACTTTAATACATTTTATCCTCCCGAAGGTCTACCAAGTTTGAAGAAAATCGACAATGCGGTCGACATTTATAAAACCAAATACAGGCCAATACGAGTATACATACTCACATACGCATAAACGTCCGTCTGACAAAAATAAATTTTTTGAACTTGGGAGTATTGGAATAAAAACATTTTTTTCACAGATTTACAATTTATTTAAATCTATTTTTTTTATTTATAAAAATCTTTATTTTAAATGTATCCTTAAGGCTCAAAACTTGAAAAAAGACCTATTTTTTTAGATTTTTTTTATCGATTTATAGGTATAGCAGCATATATCGCTATAGCCGGGAAAGTAAAAATTCAGAATATAATCAAAATTCTTTTCTTTTATTTCATTTATGAAAACTGAGCTATTTGTTAATATTTTCTTTTTTTTTAATGAGACATTGTCATAAGATAAATATTGAGATTATTTGAGGATAATGAAAATATCCAAAACTCAAACTTGGATTTGAGCTCAGGACAGACATCGGTATATCAGTCGGCAGAAGCTTTATTTTTAAAAATAAAAGTAGTAATTCATTCATTAATTAATTTAATTATGTGTTTTGTTTTAAAATATTTAAAAAAATAAAGACGTAACTTATTTGTTAAATTTTTTAATTTTTTTTAAATTAAAATTAATTTTGGAACAAGATGAAAAGGAAATAAACAAAATTGACTTAAATTAATATGAAACAAAAAAAAAATAAAATAAATCTCGTTAAACAAAAATAAATAACAACTTAAGTACATATACTTACATTATTTTTGATGATAAAACAATGTTTTGATGTAAATAATTTATTTTTAAAAAAGAAAAACATAGGAACAAAATATTATTAAATGAAATACATTGAGGTACACTATACATTTTAGAGAGAAAATATCAGTATAACACGATTGAATATTGCCACAAACTTTATTAATACTGGCTAAGTTTGAGTACCGTGTGGGTGTGTGTGTTTGTGTGCTATGTACTTGTATGTTATGGTAAGCTTTAAGGCAAAATAAAGTATCCTCATTTATCAGTATACAGGAACAGTTTAACCTCTTTTCACCCTTCAACTCTTAGTTTAACCGTTACAACCCTTTAAGCGTTTCAAGTCACTCTCAGTTAACCAACACGGTAACTTTTAAAATTATTATCTATCATGTTCTAACAAAATTAAAATAATTTATCTAAAATAATTCATTTCAAATTTGTTAAAAAAATAATTGAAATTATATCTATTACAATTAGAATTCAATATCACTGTTTTTAAAATGGACGAGTTGAAAATTAATTCAGGTGATAACGGAAAATATTAGAGTAACCATGCGGTTCGATAATGAAAATAAGTAACAAATGGTTTGATAAATAAATATTAATAATTTTCAGACTATTTTTTCTGGACTCCATTGAATTGATAAGAATGTTTTTCTTACTTAAATACCTTTAATTAAAAAACAGCGAACAATTCTCAAATCGTCTGTCTACCATTTTAAAATCTGCCAGCCAAAACCTTTGTCAACTACAGTTTTCTTTTAAAGATATTTTCTTTCAACAACAGTTTTTTAATTTTCTAAACGTGATTAACCAGTAGACGATTTTTCATGAAAATACTAATTAAAAAAAATAATGAAGAAATGGAGTAATTCACAAATGACAATTAATTAATAAAAAATCAAGCCCTTTCGACTGTAAGACGACATCATCAACAAAAAATAATTAAAATAGTTTTAAAGGTAAGTAGCACGTTTCTTTGAATCATGCATGTTTATATACTAGAATATCCTTATATGTACGATAGTACAAGAAAATTTTCATGAAGATGAAGATACCAACATTTGAGATTAATTGAAACTATTTTACGATCTTACCATATTTTATCTTTGAATTTATGTATGATAGAAATGCAATAACATTTATGATACAAAAGTATATTTATTGTTATATCAACAGTTTATTAAAAAAATATTGTTTATGTTAATAATAACTACAATAAATAGTCTCAAAATGTAAATATCGAAAGAACAATTTTAAATGGTGGTTTTGTTAAAAATTTATGTAATAACGTAAATAAAATGAAAACTAGTTTCTATCGTGTTTGATATTTTGAAAAATAAAATTAATTAAAATAAAATTATATTATTTATGAAATAAAATCTAATATAGAAAGTGCTTTAATAAATGAATTACAAAACATAAAATAAACAAAGCATGATCAGTATTTTATTCTGAGAATTAACTGTTTTACACGCATCTACTCGTTCAACATATTAATTTAATTTTATAGCAGAAAACTAATTTAGTCTTTATAATACGTACTGTATTTACACAAATATTTAATTAACATTAATCGATAACTGGTTATCGATACACTTTACAATCGATAACTGGTTATTTACTATAAATAAATTTACAACGTACTTTATTTGTTCACAGGCCAGAAAATTTCGCAGATTTGTAGGTTTGTTCCTGAAAAGAGGAAATCTGCCAGTCTTTTTTTATTCAAAATTCTGATTTCGTAGAATTTAATTTATCTACTGTTTTTGATTAGTATTAATCAATCAGCAATCTCCAGATATCGAATTCAAATTTCTTGATTTGGTCCCGTACGTAGTTTCATTCTTGTTCATGTAATAAGAATATAGTTTGTTAATTCTGTGTGGATAACCAGATTTATAGTTAATTAACCTAAAGATAGAATAATGGCCGAAACAGTTAAAATAGTGACCGTTTTAAATATATATAACTAATTAAACTGGGCCTTGACTATCAGTCTCTAGCACGAATTGATTTAGCAGTAATTGCATAACTCCAATATGGTGTTTGAGATTATAATAATATAATCTCAATATAAGTTAAAAACCGAATTGAACTTCTAAATTGATATTTTGTTAAGTTCTTGATTAAGATTTCCTGAGATATAACAGTTAAATGAATCGATGAATAATTAAAAAGCATCGGTGATACAATATATTTAAATGAAAGTAAAACAAATACCTTTTTTTTTTGTACCAAAATTTCTCTCCAGTTTCATAGAGTAGCTGTAGTAAAGAACTGATCGACGACGCTGCAAATAAATTATTCAACTTTTTTGCCATGGAAGAATTCAGAGGAATCGTAGTTTAATTGAATTTCACCGCAAAAAAATAATTACATCAGTTGTACGTAGTAATAAGCTGGAAATTATATGCAAATGAACAGCGAGTTTTCATCGTAGCGAACGTTTATTAAAAAATTCTTTGTAGTTAAGTTGGTTTTCATAATCTCTTTATAGATTTCTTTACGAAAAAGTAAACTTTAAAACTCCGGATAAAAGTAGAAAATTCTAAGACGAATATATTTTAAAACAAGTTTTGGAAAAAAACATTAAAACTTGATTTACGAAAATTAAAACACATACAAGCAAAATTTTTAACCAATATTTATTTGGAATAAAAAAACACATTTTACAAGGGCAATTTGAATATTCATTTTTCACATAAAAAAGGCTGAAAAAGGGTTCTCGTATGTGGCTTTTTTCGTTCTAAATTATATCGACTGAAAAGAGGTTTTAAATCCAATAAAGGAACTGAAAATGTTGTTTACATTGGTGCGGATTGTTTGTGAGATAGTGCTATTAATTAAATAAAACAATAAGAAACACAGTAATCTAATTACGTGAGAGCTAAATAGATTCCTGCTTCAACACAAGACAGTTTCCTATTATCTGCTACTCGATTTGAAGATTCTAACCTGTATTTATACTAATCTTGATATACATAAATATATATCTCACATATCCTTTTTCTAACGAATTATTACTAAAATTATGTATTCCCGAAGTTTTGCGCGGAAAAACAACTATTCTTTATATGAAAGATATTTTTGAATTAAAATACGTTCAATCAAAATCTTACAAAATAAAAATACTATGGTATTTTCAACAACAAATATATATATATATATATATATATATATATATATATATAAATATATATATATATGTAAAAGAACTTGTAAGTGATTCATAATCAACGCCCAGCAAAAACTACTGAAGATAATTTGCATACATTTTCTTCTAACAGTGTAAGTGCACATTAAGAAAGGATTTTTGAAAGGGTTAAAATGGAGTAAAAATGAAATTTAATATTTTTTTAATTTTTCGGCAAAATGTGAAAATATTAACTTGATTTTTGGTGTGTATAATTTTCATTTGAATATTTAAAGTCCAATTTCTAGATTTTTTGAGATTCGACCTTGAAACTGGTAAAGAAAGATAAAAAAATTTCGAACAAGGATTGTAAATTTTCACCATTCCCGATTATACTAAAGAGATATTTATTATATTTGGATTTGCAAATACTCTTCATATAAATATTTATAAAGCATTTTCGGGTTTGATTTTTAATATTTTAAGAGGTAAATAACATAAACGGTTTTTTAAATTTCTACGGTTTTATGCTACTGCTATTGAATCAATTTTAATGAGATTTAGTAAATAGTAAAATTGTGTTGATAGTTTATGTTTGTAGTTCTGATTATATATTTCGCGACCGAAGCTGCGATGGGAAATCTAAAAACCAATTAATGAGTCCTGTATGACCAAACTATTGCTCTGAAGAAATTACAATACACTGATAGTCTTTATAAAGTTGAACAGACTATTTTTAATTTAAATTACTTAATTTTTATTTATCATTATTATTCTTATAAGCATGAGTTTAATGAACAAGGGGGGGGGTCCAGAGGGCAGAGCCCCTGGCTAGATGAGAGGGTCTAGCCGTGAGCGGCTAAAATTCGCTGACCGAATGGGAAGCGCAAGTAACTATATAGCGCAGGCAAAGCCGCTACTGAGATGCTTGTCTCATATATAATTATAAAGTCTATTGAAACAATCGAGTTTCGAACAGTGGCACCATCAATTACTAATTGCGATCTGTCAATGTCTCAAAACGCAGTGAGATTTGTCTCCTATAAACCTATTTTCAATCATTTATCCTAATTACGGATTGGATATAATAAAATAATGCATTTTAGGTAAATACTATTTTTAGTTTTAAAAAAAGATCTTTAAAGTCCTCCATACAGATGCGCGCTCGCTAACTTGTTCGTATTGATATTCTTTATAATTTTTTCGAATTGGAAGAATCGTCCTTCCATGAAAAACGCCTCAACGTTTTAGGTACCAGGCACATAAAATGTGGAAAAATAAAAGTTTTTCTTTAAATTGTATTTCAATCTTCAGCACTGCATCTTCCTGCATTACATCTTAATCATCAAAAATTCCTTTAGGTTTCCTCCAGGAATTATCTATTTTTGGATTCTTGCTCGTAAAAACCGAATCTGTTATTCGTCAGCCATTTATGATTAAAACCGATATTATTATAGTGTTTCAAAATGATTTATTCGTTTCTTCTCCTTATATTTATTTTAAGTATATAAATTAAAATTTCTGATGTAGGGAAATACTGAAAAAGAATCGCATTTATATATGGCAGCTTTGTGATGTCCACAAGTAAAATTTAAATGAGATATAATTTAAAATACCTTAAAAGTAATCTTTTTTTAAGTTCTGGAATTTATTTTATTATATTTCAACATAGAATATACGTATTATACATATTGAAGTAATGGTGTCAAACTAAGTTTTGCCTTAATTTATGGGTAAATTTGGTAACTAATCACTGAAAAAGACATACTACTTAAAAAAATAACACTTTTATACTTATTTAATATAAAAAACGATTTAGAGGTTATTGGGCAGAGGCTGATGAAAATGAGATGTTATTTTCTTGGATTAACTTTGTGCAAAACTTTCTTCCCCAACTCCTCTGACAATATTTGACCAAACGTTTTAAAATCTTACATGCATATTCTATATACTATTCAGAGGATGCTCAAATCAATTTTGGTATTTCTAGGTATACTGGCTCCAGAGGTATATTGACTTTTTTCTTAAATAATCAATTTAAATCAATTACTTTTCAAATAAATCGATTCGAAAATAAATTATTTGGGGCTTTTTAAGGTCGTAGATTAAGAATCTTTTATTAAATTTCAAATATTTAAATACATAATATTTATCTATGATGTTTTTACAATGATTTTCGATTCAATTTACATAACCTATCAAACAATAATAAATGTGGAGATATGTAAATGACATAGGTAAACAAATCTTTGGAATATTTAAAAATCAGATTTGAAATAGTGGTCTGATTTCTGGTGATATACACAAGGAAAGATACTTTAAAATAAAACGAATTAAAAATTTATTTAAAATAATAAAATTCCAAAAACAAATGGAATTTGCGTTCTAAAATAAAAATGTGAATAATTTACGTAAATCAATATGCCTCACAGACGATGAGCAGGTGATACTATTATTCGCTTGAACGAAAGGTCAAAATGTTGCGACGTTGATCAAACGTATGAGTCAAAATGTTGCAACACAAAATGAGAGATACAACGAAGAACACAATGCCGATTATATTACTCACAATCAAGAAAATACGTAATTAAGAAATCTTCAGGATTTCTGATGATATTACACTAGATAAGGTAATTGTGAGTATCGGAGATAACGGGTTTCAAGTTGGCATAAATATTGTCCATCTTTCAAGGGTTAAGACTCTAGAAGAACTGCTCATTCAATTTTGAAAGGCTATTGAAAATTAATAAAAATTCAGCAATGGTTGGACGTTGAGATAAGTTTCAACGACTATTGAATATTGCTAATGAAATTTGAATATTTTCATAATCAATAATAAAAAAACATACAGTTAGTAAATTACAATTATCTCAAAATTTAGAATTCAATGATCATTTTCAACTCAAACTGAATACGCAAATAGCAAATTAATATTAGAAACACTGTCTCCGTCCATTTGTGTCGTTAAATACCTCCAGTTATAAAGTGAATGGCCGGTCTCTGTGGCGCGAGTGGTAGCGTCTCGACCTGTCATCCGGAGGTCCCGGGTTAAATCCTGGTCAAGCATTGCATCTCCACACATTACAAACCATTCATTTCATCCTCTGAAGCAATGCACAACGATGGTCTCGGAGGTAAAAAAAAGTCATAAAGTGAACGTAGATAGTATTAAAAAATGATGTAATATTTGTTTTATTTTTACCAAAACATTTTTTGCGCTTTATTTTCGAAGAAAGAAGCGTAAATACATTATATTATTAATCAGAATACAATATATTTTACACTAAAGGAGTGTTAATTTTTACTTTTATGATAATGGCATTTTCAAATATTCTTGACAGGATAGAATGCAACACCCTAGATCCTGGTATCCGATAAGTCGTACTCATAATAATTGAGTGTTATACAATTCGTGCAGTAAACACAGCATGGTACTTATGCAAGAAATGTGGAATGTGAATAATCACAGTGGTGGGAACATCCGCAAACAAAATAGTTGAAAATGACCAGGTAAGGATCCTCTGGGACTTTAGAATTCAAACTGACCGCCATTTGGAGCTCAACACACCTGTATCACTGCAGTAGACGAAAGGCGCGTTTGGATAATAGATATAAAACTATTCACTGTGATCATCGACTAAACACGATACAAGGACTTATAGACTGATATTCCAACGACTATGGAAAAAGAAGACCCATTGTAATACCATTAGTAATAAGCGCGCTAGAAGCTTTATCAGCAAGCCTCTAAAACAACTTAGAATTAATTGGAATACAAGATTTAACAAAATCACAATTGCATAAAGCATGACTTCCCGGAAATGATTGCGTAATACGACGATACCTTTGTGATTCCTAGGTCTTTGGTTAGGACTCGTTTCTCAAAGCTCAAAACCATAATAATAATATGCTATATTTATATATGAAAAAAAAAATTACTTGAATTAAATATTATTCATATAGTTTTGCAAAACGTCAGCGGAGTAGTGCAATAAAAGTATTTACAGAAAAATAATTGAAGAAAAACTTAACATTAAATGAAATAAAATAATTTACTAAATACAGTCAACTCCTGACTATTCACAAGCGGACTAACCACGTCGCTAATCATCACAGTTTCATTATACCGTATGTAAAACAATCGCTGAAAGTTCGCGAGAGGAAATGAAAACAAAGAAGAGAAGACGAAGAGAGGTGAGGATAAATAAAATGAGAACGACACACAGCACGGTTGAAACATGCTGTACATGAAACGGCTTCATAGTTTGTCGACTGTCTGCCGGAATAGCTGGAAGGGCATGACAATGCGTTGTTAGAACAAAGTGATTTTGAAAAGGTCCAACCGTGAATTAAACAATTTGTTTTACAGTAAGAAAACAAAAACGAGTGACTGATTATTTTAAAAAAAAATCTATAATATATTTAGGATTTAAAAATTAATTTTTACGTTCATATTGATCAAAGTTTCATATTCCGTTATTTTAAAAAGACCGAAAATGAACAGTATGATATACATAATTACTTTTTGTTATGAGTACAATTTATTAAATTTTAAATCTTCATTATTACAGAATGCATTTCAAAAAGACTGAAAAATAAAGTTGTGTTATATGCTGAAAAACACTAATTTTATCTTCTCCGCCTATCTCGGTGGCAGAGTGGTAGCGTCTCAGCCTTTCATCCGGAAGTTCCGGGTACGAATCCCGATCAGAAAACATTTTTCATACGCTACAAAACTTCTATTTCGTATTTCCATACACAAGCTTCAACCTTATGTGTTGAATTAATCATAAAAAAACTCATTTCTGCACAAGAAAACCGAATTTTTGTTGATTTATTTGGTGTTAATATTTTTTTTAAATTTTGTTTAATATTGTTAACAATAGAATCCGAAGATAAAGAAACGTCAACGTTCCAACTTGCAGCATCATAACGAACCACGGTTTTAACTTGTCCTGCTCAAATTTTTTTTGACTTATAATTGACCGTAACTCAAGAAAGACTAAACCAATTTTCATTAAATTTTCATATGCAGTCAAGGTACACTACTATAACATATCTAAATTTCAATGAAATTGATCTAGTAGTTTTGTAGGTTTTCGAGCCACAAATTTTATATGTAGGCGTATATTTTGTAAAGTGAATGGTATTTTCGTACTCCTCCTACCTCAAAACATAAAGAAAATTCATTTTCACCCTCCTCCACACCATGCGTCCGAAAGTAATATCGTATTTTTCTTCTAAATTTTGTAAAAAAAATATTTAATCATAATTACTTCTAACAGCATTACAGCAAAGTTAAGGTTAAATTTTAACTTTGTTTTCCTTTCTCCTACTTGTAATGTTCATCCGTGGATCTTGAACCAACCGTTATCGCGATAACTAAAACTCCACTCTATAATGAATTCAAAATAATCTTGTGATTATAAGTGTAATCTAATGTTAATCAACTTCCGCTAAACAGGTATTATAAATCTAAAAACCTTTTCTTGTTATATCTTTCGCCTATCGTATTGCATTATTTTACTCTCCCCTATAATATAGATATTCTTCTTACTGGGTAATCATGTCAAAAATGGGGTAACGGGGTTTTTAAAAATTTTTACGTTTTTGGGTCAAACTATTTCAACTAAACCAAAAACAAATACGTATGTGAGCCGCACTGATTTTGGCTTTACATCTCAGGATTGACCGAACCAATTTTCTTCAAATTTGGCTCAGATATTTCTGTGTGTACGCATTGTTCATATTAATTTTTTTTTTTAATTCGTTAAGAGGGTGGAGGATATTACGGAAAAAGCATTTCGATAATCTTTAGATGCATTTTAGAGAAAGTCTTATTAAACTAAATTTGTTACCTACGGTGCAAATATAAATAATCCAAAAAACGTTTTTCAAAAAATCAATCCCCACCTCTTACTATTGAAATATATATCTTTTGTTCTTTTGGTCTATCTCCTTTCAGTTTAAATATTTTTGAAGTTATACTTCTTTTGACGCGTTAGGAGAAACTGATCAGAGTGTATTTTCAGCAAGTTACGGAAGTTGCGCACGCCGATGTAACACATCATGAAGATTTGCGCAGGCCCACGTGGATCAGTTTGCACGCACATGCGTGTAATGTCTAATTCAGTCAGTTGTTTAGTGCAATTAAGTGATTAACACGTGTTGTAAACATAACAGATATTGAGTCGTAATAAATATATATTTATGAATTTATTTATATACACGGATTTCTGAAGACGGATATTTTACACTGTGAATATTGTTGTTCATATTCATAAAACTTTATTTATATTGCAGCGTATATTTATTTATTATTTTTTTGGTGAAAATTGTGTAAAAAAAATTGATGTTATATTTATGTGAGTATTATTTTTTATGAGTAAAATTATATTTTTTAATAACACAGAATATAGCACACAGATACATTCTTGATTTTGCATAAATAATTTTAAATTGACCAAAAGCAAAATTTTTTGATAAAATACACTATTATAAAATAAAACTATTTGTATCATATTCTTCATATCATAACCCTCGTGCCTATTCAATCGTCAACCGAAGAATTAATGGACCTAAACTAATCGAAATATATTTGATGAACTTTGTTTTATATGACAATGAATACTTCAATACTTTTTAAACTGTATAAAATAAATATTATTTAATTTAATTTAGTGTTATTTTATTCATGGTATTTAATGTCGTCTATCGATCATTTGACTTAATTCAAATTTGTTTGAATCTGTAAAAAAAAATATTTTTTTATTCACGCGAAAGAAGTATAACTTTTTACGTGCGTACCTAATTACACACGAGCTTTTTATGGTTCATACTTCATATATAGAAATATCTACAATTTTTTTAAAAAATTATAAACCCCGGACCTAAAATGCAGAAAACGTTTTTGAAAACTTTTCTTTTTCTTATTTTAGCCTTTATTGAAGGGAGTATTAGATCTAGAGAAAAGTTTACTGAAGTAAATTTATTAACCTTAAACTGTAGATGAATATTTTTAGATAAATCTTTCTTAAAATTTATTCCCCACCACTAAACAATATATATCTTGTGTTTTTGTTTTTTTTTGCTCTAACTTTTTTAATCTTTATTTTTAATAGCCGAGAAAGTCATGCAATACTTTTCAAGCTCTTTTTGTATATATACAATTAAAGAAAACAAAGTCTAACATAATATTTTCAGTGTAGATACATAAACTGAACAACCAACGGCTTATATCGAATTACATTCTTTTGGTTAAAAACCAAAACAATGTAAAAAGAAAAACATAAGCGTAATTAAAAAAAAAAACTGATGAATTTGTTTAGCCTGAATGTTCTAAAAATAAAAAATCTATCATTTTTCTAAATATAGTTCTTTAATATCCTTCTACATCCTCAGTTTATTTTTGAATGACCGCTTTCATTCAGTTAAAAAAAAAAAAACTATTCAGGTGAAATCACATTTCTTCTACATTTACTCTCTTATTACTTAGTAAAGTATGAACTATGAACGGTTAAAATATTTTACAAAGTGTATCGGAAATGGAAACAAGAAAAAAGGATTGTAATAATAAAATGGTATAACAATTAATCATTATTATTTTTTTTAATTCCTCCCTATAAGCTTGAATTCTTTCTTCTAAAAAACTGAAACTTTGCTAATACTAAATATATATGGAAAAATATATCTCTTCCAAATGGTAATATTTTTATATTGAAAATTGCATCTGTGCCATGGGATCAAAAGTGAATTACTAGACAAACCAACTTAAAAAAAAAAAAAAAATAAATAGGTATATTTTTTATTTTTTGATAGCTTTAAAGTCATCGAATTTTACTTTATAAAGCACGTTGTTTATGAATTTATTTAGAAAAAAAAAACAACTTTAACATAAATAATTTCTATATTCATACATATGGACTAATGAGATATACGATTCTAAAATATATTTTATATTTTTTTTGGGGTAATACAGTACGAAATAAAGATGTATTAATCTTTTTTTCCGTAATGTGTACCTTGCCATCTGTTCTACTAATGAACACTAAGCAAACCCCTCCCCCTCCAAGAGATAAGGATGATATGTAAATGAGGTGTAGTCTTATACAGACTCAGACCAACCATTCCTGAGACATGTGGTTAATTGAACCCTAACCACCAAAGAAGATCGGTATCCACTATCCCAATCCGTATACGAGTACAAGCAACTAACCTTTACTAGGATCGAACCTCAGAATCTTCGACTTTGAAAATCAGCTGTTAAACAACTGCTTTGTGATGACGAATTAACCAATACACCTTAGGTGGGCTAATTTTGTTTATCTTTTTTCTGTTAGTGCCTTATTCATTAAAGGAACCTGTCATCTAAATAATACATTTTAATTTAATATACCTGATCAGTTCTATCAAACCTTTTGTACTAGTTAATTGTAGATTTTGTCATTATCAAACCATATTGATGATTGATTTTACTAAGGTAAATTACGAAATATCTAATTTAAGCTGCGATAAATTACATTAAGCAATTTTCAGACCAGAATTACCATTCCTTTAGCTGCATTATGTTATGACAATTACACATTTAAAACAATAGAAATACTAAAAATAAATTGTATATTTTTTATACTTACCCCATAGCAGATTGATAATGTCTACCACGAATATGGCTAATCACAGCTGTACCATTTTTTATATCTTCTCCATCAGCGATAGTTTCTACAATTGCTCTTGCGTATAATACAACTGCATCGTAAAGATAAGCAGCTTCAGCTCTGAACTACATAAAAAAATAAAAATAAAAATTTCAGAAATTATTCTTGAAAGTTATTTTACACCATCTTGTAAGGTCACAGCCTTTCGTTTGATTCTGACACTTGCAAATCACCTCAAATACAAGAGCATCAGTGAAGGTGTTTTTCTATAAGAGTAATGATCCTCACTGTACGCCAGTCCCTTTAATTAACAAAGTGAAGGTATATCTAGGTATATCTAGGTATCTGAAGGTACATCTAAGTATATCTAAGTATAGGTTACTAGGGCTGAATATTATTTGCATTTCAGTGGGCTTGATGCTAATCTGTAACCGTATATTTCGGTTGGCAAAGAAAATAAAGGGAAACCGCTTCACTCCTCATTTCCCTAAGTAACTTTCAAATGGGATGTTTGTTACTCTTGTAAATCGCTGTCATTTTTTTCGCTGTCTTCTAACTGAAATCAGGTGATCTACAATTATTATATGTACATTATTTTTCATACATAAATTGTTGATGTAAGAGGAAAAGTTTACTTTCTTAAAGTGTTTTGCAAATTTTAATATACAAGTTATACCAAAAGTGGTCTTTGTTAATGTCACCAGTTTAATTGTTTTAAAGGTATTGTAAGAGTACAAAGCTTTTTCTCTTTGAATACAACAAGTAATTTTATATTGATTTACCTAGATGTAGAAGTTTTGCAATTAATGCATAGTTTGAAAATTAGATTGAAAAGCATTCGACTGCTTTTGACATTTTGAATAAGTACGCACAGAATATGTAAACGTCATTCGATTAAATAATATAAATTAAAGAAAAACCCAGGATAATTCTAAATTTTATATTTTTAGAAAACCTATTTTAAATAAATTTTCTAAAATCTCTTCTTCATTACTTTTCTTTGAAACGTAAATTTTATACCGTATTTCATACAATTTTTTTATTATATAATAATAATACCATTTATAATTATTTTTTATAAATTAATGAAATATGTTTTGAGTATATTTTTAAAATTTTCAGTAACAAGTACATAAAATAAACGTTTTAAAATGTAGCTTATTAAATTCAGTGATTATACTAAAATTGATTCTTCGTAAGTTATAGGAATATTTTTGTAAGATACGGGTCTGTTGAAGTGAAAAAATTGCCGGTATAGCATGCGCATTTAAAGATTTTAACGCCCACATTTTTCTGGACCAGTAACGTTCAGTATAATATTAAAAATAGAACATAAAAACCCGTACGCTAAAGCATTACTATTTTATTTCACGTCATTAGCACCTATGATAGAATAAAAACTCAAAATATTTTTACCGTATAGTCATTATAATGAAAATAACATTCATTGTAAATGTATCATAAACAAAAGTATTAACAATATCTGTAGTTAAGTACAGAAAGTACCCTTATATGAAAGTACCCTTCCATATAAAAAATAAGCATGAATTGTTTGTCATTAGTTTAATATTTTTACATATAAAATTTACTTTAAATTGCATCTGCATGTGCTTTTACATTGTTTGCACACTGTTTTATCAATAACCAAATGCGTTTAGACATTATCCTCAGTGCTTTGCCGGATGAAAGTCATAAAAAAGTCTCTGACAGTAGTTTTTAGCTCATAAAGATTCCTTAATGAGCTAAAAGGAGTTGACACAACTGTTAAGTCTGGAGTTTTAGACGGCCACTGAATTTCGGAGGCGGCCACCGCCCTTCAAAGCATTCATTTAAAAAGTCATTTACCAACTGAATATATGAACTGGTGTTTCATATGGCAATTCCATACCAATCGATCGAAGCTGAGGAATAAAATAATTTTCGTACATCTTAGGTTAAAATTTCTGATCATATCAGATGAGACCACGTAATGGGTGGTCTATATCTTCCTCATAAAAGTGGGGATTTTCCTTTTACTCTAAAAATAAAAGTTCCAAGATCATATTACTCAGGTAAAAGGAACACTCATCACACAAGAAAACTAGTTTCTGAGACTGAATGTAGGGAAAACATCTTAGAAAAGCTGTGCAACAAGTTTCCCTTAAACCACTGCTTGGGTTAGAAGTCAAAAAGCTCATTAACATGAGCAGGTTTAAAAGGTTCAAACCCAAGATCTTTTTTCATTATTTTCTGATAAGGTGAACGGGAATATTTAGCTTTGGAAACCTTTTTCTGGTTTCCAAGACACGACCGTAAACAGGATTCCTCAACAATATTTGAACTGTTAAGTAGATTGGTAGGATGTCCAAATCTTTTAAATCGGGACTGACCCGGTGAAAAACGTTTTTACCCTTTTTTGAAGTATTTGTGTTGATAGATTTTCCTAACCAACATGCTGAACGAACCAATCCCTTGTTTTTATAAAATTCATTTGCGTTTCTACTCTTTTCCATTCAAACACTAGCAACAAGTCTTTTTTCAACTGAATCTTCATCTGTGTTTGCTGTTTTAAGTCAACACTGCACAGGTAAAATTTTTCGCTGAACTAGTGAAAATACAAACTTGTAATAAACCTGGAAATTTGCTGAATAAATGAAAGCAGACGACTGACATTTACACTTGATGACGTAGTGTTACTAACGTAGATGTTATATCATAGAAAGGGATTTCCTTGCCATTAAGTAGACATCTTCGTTTCTTCTTAATTAATTAATTGATTATTCAATACCTTGGTTTTTATCATATGTTGCAAACAAACCGATAAAATTTATTCAGCGATTGGCAATAATAATCAGAAATATTTATAACGAATCATGTTTACAAATTACATAACGATACATTTTAATCAAACATATAATTTGAAATAACAATGATATTTGAAATAACTTAGCTCACCAAATATAAAACCAATACATTTTTATGGCCATCGCAGTACAGTTAACATAGTAGAATCACGATAAGACATTCAGTGCGCTTTTGTAAGTTCGGTTGTTAATACAAAAATCTTATCAATATAAAAGGTTAAAAAAATACGAAAAATTCGTTAGTTTCTTCGCTAAAAGATTGTATCTGTACAGACTAACAGACCACACCGTTCTTCATTCATCTAACGAGGCGTAATATATTTCTTATGTACCAATTTTTAAAACTTTTAACAAATTTACTTTTATGTAAGTATTCATCTGTTAAATACAGGTTTTTATTATTTTGTCTTTTATGAAACTGAAAAAAGGTATTTAAGGAAAGTACAGACACAAAATTAATCAATTTTTAGAGACTAGGATTTTGTAATGAAAATTGTTTTAATTTTCACCCTTAAAAAAAAGAAGAAGGGTTTTCTATAAGGAGAGAACTCTCAAAAACCTACCTGAGATTATTTTGATGACCATGATTTATTAATGTAAATCAATAACGTTTAAAATGTAGAGGTTTTAAAAAATACATCTTTATTTTTTTTTTAAATGTATAAAATTTAATAGAATAAATACGCAAAACATAATTTTTAAAGAAAATGAATTTTTATAGAATTCTTATTTACAAGTAATTTTATAAGAAATGAAGACAACAAATTACATGAGGCACAAATTTTAGTTTGATTTACGCCTCTGCTGTTTAGGAAAGAGCTTACTTACTACTGGATATGTCGTCATAAATCTTAATATTAGAGTTTTGAATTATAGTTTCAAAGATAGGTCAATTTGCTCAATCTTTAATTATTCCGAAATAAGTTTTGTGTTTAATAGCGTCAAACATCTTTGAAAAAATAGGTGTTTTAAAAAGAATATTTACAATTTACGTTTGACCCAAACGTGTCAAATATATTAAATTTATTATTATTTTTTAATTTTGAATGTCACATAATGATTTATTACCAGAAAAATATGTCCATAATTTAAAAAAAAATAACGTCAAAAAAATAATTTTTTAAAGTTTATTTAGAAAATGGTTTTCATGCATATTTTTATGAGTAGGCCTAAACATTTGAAATTTGTATTTTCTAAAGAATATATATAATATGTCCTTGAGGCAGATGTTATTTAGAAATTACGTATTTTAAATCCTAAGATTACAGATTTGATCTTTAACGTGTTTTTCTAAATCAAAAATTAATATAACCTTTTCTCCCCCCTCTACGCAAAAAAGAACCTTATGAAACCTTTTTTCATTACTCATTACAATGAAAAAATATCTATTGATATACATTAAAAAAATAAGCCGGGTATAGAACGCGGGACTATAATTGAGGACTTAGAGTTCTGTCTGTGCTTTATTCTACCAACTGAGCTTTAGAAATTTTATTTTAAATAGACCAATCACTTTATTCTTCTATGTATAAATTATGGCGTAAATTTGATAATGCAGTAACGATTTTAAAATACTTTTAAACTGACAGTGCGCGATTTTAAACCGGTTAATTTATTCAGACGAATAAAATTAGTTCCTGATTTGAATGAAATAATTAGATTTGAATGAAATTTTTTTTTAATGAAATGAAATGGACGAAAATGAATAATGATGTATCAAAAAAATATTGTTCAATTAATCTGATTATCGTAATTATCATTTACCATTGTCCTTAACACGGGAATGAAATCGAAAAAAATCTGTTGATAATCCTTTAAACCCCAATACATTAGTCCATAAAATGTGTTAATTAGCGCATTTGATCCTTCTTTATAATTTATATAAACCGCTTTTCTTTACATCGTATATTCACGGCAGAGAAGTGTTATTTAACATAGTAAATCAATTCAGTAATTTAATCTACGAAATTACTCTAATTTTAAGATTTTTTTCTGGTACCATACGCCCTTTCTAAAAAAAATATTTTTAAAAGAATGTCCATAACTTTCACGTTTGTGTTAGAAATTCATTATTTTTCAGTTTATAATTTTGAATATAATATCAAAACCCTGTGTGTATAAATCTAAAAGATATTTTTGATACCTTTAATAAGAAAAAAAGTATTTATTTACTAAATATGGTACTACTAAATCTTTACTTAATATAATATATTGGATGATGTAATTATATAAACAAAATAAACTTAAAAAATTACATTATAGAAATAAATAAATAAACTTACTAATTTATGAGCTCCAAAATATTCAAGTGGATTAGGAAAGTTGAATGGTGGTCTCACGAGGTAATCATTAACTTTCGAATTGAAATTTTCTATATCTCTTGGTGGACTGGGAACAATACCAAGATATGACTTAAATGCTTTTGGTGCTAGAGGATCAACGTCATCTCTTAAAAGTCCTCTTAAATACTTTCCAGGATCATCGGCATCGTATTGTTCTACATCAACACCCACAACCCAATAATCCCCTGTAAAATGTAAAATATTATTTTATTAATAGATTATATATTATTAGACATCAGCACTAATTATCTAACTATGTATAGTCTAAGAGTCATACTACATAATCTTTTAAACGAAAAAGTAGAACTTCTTAATATAGGTCAATTTTTAAAGACAAGGATATTTTGAATGATCGGGACATCAAAATCTTAAAATACTATGTAGATTCACACCGACCCAAAATTCAATTTTCTGCTATATATATTTTTGTTATAAATCTTTTACATCAGTCTTCTAGAGCTAAAAATGAACGAAATATACATATATATATAAAATTAAAATAAATAGAAAATAATACGTTTATGGTGACAAATATAATTACCAAATGAAAAGACTAAAAATTTAAGAATTTCATTTGAAAATGCAGATATTTTATTATTTTTATCTTTTAATAAAAAAATTATATGTATTCTATTAAAAAAATAACAAATGAGTGGAGAGGTCTGCTCGCTTATGAAAACTGAAGATTATAAAAAAATTAAATACAACTGGTTTAGCCTTATCTTTCAAAGTCCTTAGTTACTTTTTAATAGTGAATTATAATCGAAAAGATTTAAAAAAAAAATCATCACCAGAGAACTGAAGACTACAGAGAATATTAAGGTGAAGATATATCTCAGAAAAAACTATTAAAATATATTTTGTTACAGTTAGTCTATACTGATCCAACTAACAGAAGTAAGACCAAAAAATTCTAAAACAAATTAACTACTATAACCCGAGTAACATCTCTAACGAGAAAAAAAGAGATGCTAAATTTTTTTAATGCCTACGATCTGTCCAAAACAATAAATTTATAAAGTAAAATTTACTAACAAATTATAAATAAGGAAAAGTAAGTAATCCATTATATGGAATTTTAATTTAGTTTTGGAGAGATGGGGAAAAAAGAATATGAAACGAATTTGATAACATCAAATCAGTCAGCTGTTTTAAAGAAATTTGAAATTAATCTGAGTAATATCTCAAACAATGTTATATTTGAAAACAGATATAGAAAATCTGGATTTCGGGATTATCCAAAGGAATTCTTTTCTGTGCACCAATCCGTTGCGATTGGTCAGTTGATTGCAATCAGTCAGTGTTGCGATTCAGATGGTAATTTGTAATTTTATTTGGAACAACTGAAAATTGTATTAGTGTTGTATTAGATCCACAAATTTTTCAACTAGGAGAATTAGTGTTTGTTAAGTATACAGAGTGTATAACGAGGTTCTCTCGGAACTTTCATAACCTACTATACTCGTGAAAATAATGGAAATATTCCCTTTAGGCAAGCCGGAAGGCTGAGATGGATTTCACCCACCGGTGCTAAGTAGGGAATAAAAAATATTTCCACCTTAAAAATAAGAAAATATTAAATTTATACAATACGACAATGGTTGCACGCGAAAAAAGTTTCACATGTTTAGCATGCGACAAGCCCCATCTTCTTACAATTCCAGCAACATTTTGGTCACCCTTGTCGTAAGGGTTGGTCATACCAAAAATTGTTACAGACAAAAGTTTTAGGTAATGTTTAGAGGATTAACGGCCACTTTAAACCGATTACTTACTGTGCCTATTAAGGGAGGTATGATTTTTTTTGCCTTCAAAGTTCCATCTTTTCCACCCCCAGGGCCAATGGTTGGTGATATCAAAAAACTTTACTTATGTAAGTTTTAGGCCCTTATCCAGAAAATAGTAGGAACTTTAAACGAATTCGATATTTTATATAATAAGAAAGTTCTAGCGATATTTTTTTCGAAAAAGCCTCCCATTTCCACCCCCATGGTCCGATTTTGCCCATTAACGAAGTCTAGTGAGGTTTTGGATCATTATATTTTATGCATTAATTTGAAAGTGACTGGCGCAAAATTAAGGCAGTTATTGTGTCTACAATAAAGTGAGATATATATATATATATATATATATATAAATCTTTGATCTGACGGTGATTTTGAGGTCTGGGGGATGTGAAACACGAAGATATGTCGAAATTTTCCGGAAACCGAATCATGGTACCTATTACGATAGATAGTTTTCTTATGAAATCTATCTAAAAGTTCATATAAACAGATGTCCTAAAATACTTCGTTTGCGAATTACAGCTAGTGAAAGATTTCGCTCGGATTTCAGCTATCGCGGTGAAATTTTTAGGACATTAATTAAGAGGCAGAATTAGTGATTTCTTATGGTTTTTGATCTGAAAAAAATAAAATAAAATATGTCACAGAACGGTATTTGCAGTAGGTTTTGAGAAATCTGGGGTGAAAATCAATAAATTGTGGTAAAAGACCCTGTTTTTTTATGTATGAGGTACAATAAGTTAAATGGATAATAAATACATAAACCTATTTAACAAAATTTGTAGAAAATTTTATTCTAAATAAAATTATGTAAGATAAATTAAATAAAATAAAGAAAGAAGTTAGAAAAATTTGAATTTTATTTAGAAACAGAACACTAAATCAAGCTGCATTATACGTAACAGTTTATAATAAATGTTAAAAAGTGAGAATGCTATTTTCAACAAAAGCATTTTAAAACATATGATTATATTAACTGATTCCATTATTTGCACGAGTTGGATATGAAAGTCCCCGGAGAACTTCGTGATACACTATGTATAATAACCACAAGCGATTTGTCCCTTAAGCTTTAACTAAACAATCCAAATTTCTAAGTTTCCATACGTTCCGTATAGATTTTTTTTTAAGACAATTTCTGTATCCTTTATTCGACATTTTATCATTCGTTATATAATTTATCCAGGAAATCCACAGAATACTCCGAGACACTAGAAGCCCAAAGACCTCTGATTTAATTAGTACTTCCTTGGTCTCAATTAATAAATTGGCTGCGGTACCGGTTACGTATGTCCTGTACGAGTTACAGGTCTGTAATTAATTATAATGGATTTCTTTTGTGTTCAGAAAAAAAAAGAAAAGTACGGAGTACGTAGGTCAACATTGTGGAGCAATTTTCAGAATAAAATATTATTTTAGTTCTATTTTTCTGATTTGGATGGAAGTATTAGTTGTCTTACGTCTTTTGTTTTACAATTTGGGTATTGTAATTAATTGTTACTAATTTTTGTTATTTTTTTTTATTCTCATGTCAGTATTTGAGTGAATTTTTAGACTGACAATATTTAATGTGTTAGGTACGATGTGTTAAAATGTTAGATAATATAAGATGTATCAAAATACAGGAGCAATCTATAAACATTAAATTCGGTTTTATTTATCCAAGTTGATAATGATAATGATTCTTTTTACATATTCAATAAATATTAGTACAATTAATTATAAAAAGTAGAAATTTCATCCAATCTAACATTTAACAATGAAGTTAACATATTTTCCTCACAGAACAGGCAATGTAGTGGCACCTGAATCTGCCTAAATTATGCTGGAATATATATTCATAGCTGCGAGAAAATTTAAAAATTGAGATGATGTAGACAGGTCACGTGTAGCAATCTATGATTATGAACATGTTGTTTTACTGATCCCAATGATTAAACATTTAATTTTTTTATTAGTTATAAGTAATAAACAGCGATTTAGTGATAAGAATTTGCATAATTATTTTTATTTTGATGTTAAGTATATCCAGTTTTTGATGTTAAATTTAGAGGGTTGATCTTCGAGATCGTTGAGCAATCTATAACAACGAATTCTTTTAATAATTAAAATGGATATTAGTGTTATTTTACTTTCTTATATTTTTATTTAATTTTAGTGAAGGCTTATGATACAATATTTTTATTTATTATTATAAAAACAATTTTTATATTTTTGTGTAAATCCTAATGGATTTTGGAAATTTGTTATAGAGCAGGTAGTAGAGATAAGATAACATTATATTATTATGAAACGCTACTTGCAAAAAATTTAGATATTAATTTATATTTACTTTTTATTTTGAAGTAAGTATAGTTGTATTTAATTTTATAATGTAACTTACCTTTATCAAATAATTTCATTTGTTCCATTGCAACCATAAGACCAATATGTTCATAAAAATGACCCAATATCACGTAAACTAAAACAAAGAGAAACAAAAAAAAATTAATCTACTTATTACTGCTATGTAACAATTCCTTATAATTTTATTTGAATTCAATTTTTTATGGATATAATTGGTGAAAAACTGAAATTGAAAACTGGCGCGTACCATACATATACAAAGTAATACCATGATTTACAGAATTAACAAGAGTAATTGAATAAAAAAGTATTTAAGCTTAAAGGAAATGTTACTAAAATATAAATTTTTTCAATAAGAAATTCTTCCGTTACGAAGTACAAAAAAGCTTTTTTACAGTAACAAAATAATAATAAAAATAAGAGGAAAAATATGAATTTGAAAATAATATCCAGCACTATTGATCCCTATAAACAAAATTATTTTACACATTTTTATTTCCCTAATGTGTATGTTGCAATCTGTTCAACTAGTGAACAATAAGCAACCCCCTGCCCGGCCCATTGTGATGAGGATGATATGTACGTCATGTAAATGAGGTGTAAGTACACTGGTACCCACTATAGTATTCAAATCCATATAAAAGTTACTAGCATTTACTAGGATTTGAAGGTCAGAACCTTCGACTTCGAAAATCAGCTGTTAAACAAGTGGTTTGCGACGAGTTAACCAGTAGACAAGCCAGGTGGGTTTTATAATTTTACAAAAAAATCAATAAAGTAATGATAAACAATAATAAAAAAATCCATAATTTTGATAACGAAATACAAAATGGAAGGAGATTTAAAAAAAAAAAAAAAAACAGGAAGAAGTAGAAAAAGCGTTAAGGAAAAGAAAGTTAGATTTCTTGGGACATAGATCAAAGTGAACTAAAAGGATTAAATAAAAAGTTCTTTGACAAGTTAAAACTAAATTAAATGAAACAGTGGAAAGGAACTCCAAAGGATAAGCTTGAAAGAAGAGAACTTCTGTCAAGAAGTCCTTAGATAGAGACAACTTCCGAAGAATAATTTACAATATATAGGTTCTTGCGGCAGAAAAAAGGACAGGAAAAAGTTGAGAGATGAGAAAGAATGATGCCATGCCAAAAAATGAGGAACGCGTGGAGGAAGAGAAAAGGAGATAGAAAGAAGTGTCGAGTGGAAGCTTGTGTTGCGGTCGGACGTATTGTTGTGCGCTCTGTCTTATACTGTTTTTTTTTGTCGGATCAACGGTTTTATATCTGATTTTTGGAATTGGGAATTGACGGTGGAAAATTTTCGGAAGTGTTTTAATATAATTTGGTGATTTTTGGTTGCGGACTGACCTTTTTATTGAATTTTTTATCTGAGTAGCCTTATAGCTATTGGCAATAAGGTTCATAGTTGACTGCTGGTCGCAGTGGTTAGTGTGTGTTAGTAGTGGTGTACCTTGAGTTGTTTTCAATTCGGGTGTAGCTTATCTGCAGTGGATGGCATAGACAATTGTAACTGGCATCGACTGATAATATTGTTTATTATTATTCAAGTGATAAGCTTTTGATATTGGAATTAATTAAATTAATTTCGGTTGTTTAGAGATAAATTTTGCAAGTCAAGCGACAAGCTCTGGCTTGTTCGTGACGTCATTGAAATACAAGTAAACAAGGACTTGTAAAAATTTTCAGAAGTTTTACGGTGTACTAGTAGAAAGTGTTTGCGATACTTTACACTGGCAAACTCCTATCCTCCATATCTCCTATAGTTTTTACCATAGAACCAAAATTCCCAAATATCTATCCGAAACCAAAGATTTCTGACCTTCTGACCCCCCTCATATTTTGACCCCCCCCCAAAATTTTTGACCCCGGATTTGGACACATACATTTTACTTCCCCCCAAATTTTTTGGGGGGTACCCGCCCGTGTGGGGTATCATAGGACTCGGAATCAACCCCTGATTTCGAAACCGAGTCATGAGAAGACGAAGCTCGCTTCCAATAGAAGATAAGGCCTCTCCAGAGGCTGGGCCCTCGAGGGGAACTGCCGGAAAGAGGGATGGTGTTTCTGAAGTCTCAGAAGACATGGACATTGCAGGATTAAATCAAGGAAAAGCAAAGTGGAAAACAGTAGAGGGGAGAACCGCCAAGCGGCCGAGAGCAGGCTCATCAGAAGAAGAGGAGGCCCCCCTTAATTTGAAGGAGGTTACGTACAGGCTGGGTAATGCACTATTACAGCTTAGGCAACTAACTGGCAAGGCCAGTGTAACGGCAATCAAGGCTCATGAGAGGGAGCTGACAGAAATTTATAAAGATTTACAACGAATAAATGATGAGACTCCAGACACAGTCGACCAAAGTACGCAAACCGAAAGTCATGGCAGGAACGAGATGTCAGATATTCTAGATGTAGAGCTGACAGATGAACAACTGATAGACAGATTACCCACACGATGGTCAACCTGGGTAATGAACAGGCTGACCCAGGAGAAAGATCTAAGACCAGGAGATGACAGCTGTTTTTTCATCGATTTGAATGGATTAAAGCCATCCAGCCGGTATGCTGGGACGGCATCTGGGGCAATGATCTTACAAGACTCCACCATCCTCGAAGATGGAAAGATCACAAATACCGGAACTAGGTACACGGTAATCTATGATTCTAGAGAAGGAGATAAGATAATGGCCTCTCATATTATAAAGGCCTTACGAAGAGCTGTAGGTAAGCTGGAGTCAGCTGTCTTTGTGGTTCCCAGTGGTCCAGCGGGCATCATAGTGAGGAAAATAGTAATATATATGATGAGGAAGGGTAAGGCCGAGGATGTTACTCCCCAGCCTGAGCGAACAAGGGAGGGCAAGGTCGAGGTCGGTATCAACAAGAAGGGGAACCCCCCCGGTCGTTGAAAGTAAAACGGTCGTAGTAAGGGCCCCCGGTAAATCGTATGCCGATCTGTTGAAAACCATGAAAGAAAAGGTTAAGGTTGAGGAGGCCGGCGAAATACTGTCAATTAAACAGGGAAGGGATCAACAACTAGAGGTCCGAATTAGTGGGGCGCAGAAGGCGGGGGAGTTTTCCTCCCTGCTGAAGAACAGAGCAGAGGATCTCCAGGTGGATATAAGAACAAGAGGAAACCGTAGAACAGTTGTTCATGTAAAAGACATGCTAGGCGACACTACTGAGCGAGAGATCAGGGAAGCGGTAGAGAAGGTACTAGGACAAGGAGAAAACTTTCAGGTCACATCACTAAGGGAGGCATTTGGAAACACAAAAAATGCCACGGTGGTCACAAGTCAAAGGAATGCAACGAAATTAATTGCAGCAAGGCTGAGAGTAGGGTGGGTGAGTTGCAGGGCCTACATCCGGATGGATATAGAGAAATGTCATCGATGTTGGGATGTCGGTCACAGCAGAAGAGAGTGCAGAGGCCAGGACCGTTCAAACCTCTGCTTCAACTGTGGTAAACCCGGCCATGTAATTAAAGATTGCAAGGAGGCGACCATATGCCTGGACTGTGGAGCCACTACACATAGGACCGGGAACCCGTGCTGTAACAAAGGTCATGACTAAAGTAATACTAATTAATAATAATAGAAGTCGCTTGTCTTGTGATCTGTCTGAGGAGATTGCAACAAGGTACGATGCCGACTTCTTGGTGGCCACGGAACCAAATGTGTACTTGGCGGCCAGGGGACATTGGGTGACTGACAGGAATGGGGATGTGGCCATCAGAAGGATTGCTGGCAATGTGGACTACAACCTGTATCATAGGGGTGATGGTATGGTAGCCGTAGAGTTAAGCAATATAATAATAATAGGAATTTACATTAGTCCTAATTGTACTACGGAAGCCTTTAAAAATAGACTTTTTGACTTACAGCAAGTCATGACGCGCTCCTGTAAGAGAACACTTGTCCTAGGCGATTTCAATTGTAAGACAGCGCTAGCTGGTGCGGCCTACACGAATATTAGAGGAAGAATACTAGAGGAACTGCTTGAGGCTAATGGCGCGAATTGTGTTAACGACGGGACCGCCACTTATAGCGCAAGAGGACATAATTCGATAATTGATTTGGTTATAATCGACAGTAGGATCCGTACTGACTCAATCGACTTTGAGGTCCTTAACGAAGAAACTGCTAGTGACCATAGGGCCATTTTAGTCACCCTTAGAGAGTACCCACCAGGAAGAAGACAGTTAAACATCTTCAGTAGAATGACAGAACAACAGATTCACCGCGTTACCAACAACGCAGCAAACAGAATCAAAAATTGTCCACAAATAACTCCTGAGGCGTTCCAGGATATAATTAAAGAGGAGATAGCTAAAATACCGCCGAGTAACAATAAATATCACCCGGTTTATTGGTGGTCTGCAGAGATAGAAGAGCAGAGAAGAATCATGCAACGATACAAAAGAGCAGCTCAGAGATTACGCGCTAGAAATAGAACGGAAGAAGAAGGTCGTCTTGCGATAGAGCAATACAGACAAGCTAGGAAAATACTTAACTTCCTTATCAAACAAGCTAAAAAAAAGAAATGGCTGGAGTTGTGTGAAGAGCTTAACGAAGACCCCTGGGGAAAGGCATATAGGATAATGACCAAACGCCTGGGAAGATACGTGCCGACATTGAGTGCTGAAATGTCGGCACGACAGGTTAAATTGCTATTTCCCAGAATAGAAGATCTCAATAGAGAGGTAATTGAGTGTCAGGCTGGCAGGTTCACTCAAAAGGAGGTTTTGGAAGCCATTATCGCAGCATTACAAGCCATGAATATAAGTGATTATCTAGTCAACCAGATTAATCAATACCTTTACCATAGATTCATTGAGGTTAAAACGTTAGAAGGAAAATCCACATTTGAGATATTTGGAGGAGTTCCACAAGGATCAGTCCTTGGGCCTATACTGTGGAATATTTTTTATGACAAAATTTTTAGATTAGATTATCCCGAGGGGGTTTTTGTTGTTGGATATGCTGATGACATTGCTATCCTAGTAGAAGACAGAGAAGTTAATAACCTAGAGGATAAAGCAAATCAGGCGTTACGAATAATTGATGAATGGCTGGTAGGAAGCATGCTACAGATATCCCCTAACAAATCCTGTTGTTTGGTGTTTTCAGGTAGAAGACCTATTAGAAACCTCAATATAAACATTAGAGGAGAGAGAATTAAGGAGGTCAAAGAAGCAAAGTATTTAGGGGTTCTTTTGGATAAAAGCCTAAGATTTAGCAAACACGTAGAGATGATTTGTAACAAGGTCACCCCGTTGATTAAGGCATTGAGGACTCTTTTCCAGAACCATGGTACACCGAAAATGGTAATAAGGAGACTGATAACTGCGGCTACCACGTCAGCAATTTTATATGCGGCCCCGATATGGGGAGATACAATGAATATTCAGAGAAACAAAACAAAATTAAAAAGAGTACACAGGCTTGCTTTACTGCGTGTAGCCGCGGGATACAGAACAGTGTCATACGACGCGTTGTGTATACTAACGAATGTTCTACCCATTGATTTACAAATTAAACAAAGAACATTTAGATATAGGGGTATGTCCAAAGATGAGATTGAACGGCTAATTGATCAAGAGTGGCAGGATACATGGACACACTCTAGAGTTGGGGATTGGACCAGGCGACTAATCCCCAACATAAATATGTGGACTAGTAATAGAATATGTAATGTAGATTTTTATACGACACAACTGTTGACGGGGCATGGCTCGTTCGGCCATTATCTGTTTAGAATTGGAAAAAGACCTACCCCACAATGTGTGTACTGCCCAGAGACTGATGATGCGGAACACACTGTGTTTGTATGCCCAAGATGGGCTCCAAATAGAAGAGAAATTTCGGACAACGGACTTACACCTGAAAACCTCTTAAATTGGATGGTCTATAGTGACGATAACTGGGATTGGTTCCGTAGGTTTGCCGGGGAAATCTTACGCACCAAGGAAGAAGAGGACAGAATAAGGGGTTTATGAAATTAGGGTAGGGAGGACAGTCCCTCCGTGGAGGGCCCGTACGCCGTGGTGTGCGGGTTCTTGAGAAGGGGGGAACTCCTGGGGAGTGTGGGACAAATAAAAGACCGAGTCCCGGTTGGCGGTGCCGCTCCTGCGGGTGCCTCGGCGCTTAGTGGGGGCGGTACCGCTGATTAGAGGCAAAGACATAATGACCGAGACCCGGTTCCCTGCTGAGGGGATGGGAGGTGGCGTAGCCATACCCCGTCTCCGAGGCGGGGGATTAGAGGCAGGCGAATAAAATAAAATTAAAGATCCGAGACCGGGGGAGCTAACCTGCCGTGCCGGGTGTACAACCGGTGGGCGGGGGACACTCCCTTAGAGTAAAAGGACACTCTCCCCGACTGAGTATACTTAAATGGATATCCGGTCGGGGAGAGTAGGGAAAAAAAAAAAAAAAAGATAGAAAGAAGTGATATTTGCATGGTATTAAGTTGCGCTTTTTGCATAAAAAACAATAAAATAACTGTGAAAAATTATAAAAAAATAAATAAATAATATTATTAAATAATACTAAAATGATTATAATGATTACATATGTTAAAAATATATATAAACAACAAAGTGTGAAGATTTCATGAAACTAATTTAATAGACTAAAATGGAATACATAATTTGAGTTATTCACTGTTATAGGTCAAGTAACTAGATGCTCTTTAACCTGGATAATTTTCACTGCTCTCACTTAGATTAAGAGCAAAAGATTTGGGCAGTTTTCCGGTTTGTATTGCTATTTCAAGGTGGAAAGCTAAATTTCTTCTTTTTTCGTTTTTATATGTATACTCCACCGAATACCTCATTTTTAACATATCATGAGGCGTTCGTGATGATTTTATCATGATGATTTTGTCGTGAGAAACTTTGGATAAATGCAATATTTTAATTACTTGTAAATGCCTAAAGTGGTATAACACAAGCCTATACAGGATTTATTATGACCTTGGTAAAAAATTATCTTATTATTTAATGATAAATGGATATTTTCCCCATTATCCTATGCAGATATCACAAGTTCAACTATAATTTTGTTTGTTAATTCCCAATAAGAGCAACCTACATCAGCCAGCAGTTTAAGTGGATTCCAAGTTCTTTAATTCGTCAAGACTGTGTGGTAGCCTTCTTTTTTATGAATATGGGATCAGTTCTCGTCCCTTAAAGTAAATGTTACATTTTCCATTTTTCAATCAAATCCTGAATTTTGTTGATATGGGCAAAAGGTTCGTTGGAAAAAACGGAGGTTATTCATAATGAAATTTGAATTAAATTAGTTCATTCTTATTGGAATTTCTAATGTAATATAGTAGCTACGTTGAAAAATAATAGTTATCATAAAATAACAACAGTTGTAATTATGATTAAGTAACTTTTCCAGTTATATAACTTCAAGCCGATCAGTATGTTGTCATTTATGAAAGTCTTTTTAACGTTAAATTTATGCAACTGACAACTAATAATGATATGTTATATTATGTATATAATATAATAATGTTATCTATTAATACGATAGATGAAGCTGTTACGTGATGACCAATATTAACACAACTAAGCAAATATGTTATTTGATTTTCAAAAAATTATTTTCAAAACCACAACAGCTGTTTCGGTACACAATACCTTCCTCAACTTCACTGAAGAAGGTACACCTGAGTAAGGTGTACCGAAACAGCTGTTGTGGTTTTTTAAATGACTTTTTGAAAATCAAATAACATACTCGTATTTGTTTACTTTCTTTTTTTAATATAATGTTTAACATAACCGTACGTTTTATGGTGGCTACGTTAGTTAATGATTTTTATGCATAATTATATCTTCTTTTACAATTGTTTCTACAATCAATTTAAAGGCTGAGCTAAGTTCAAAAAATAATCCTGTTAAAAGTTATCAATCACATTTACAAAACACTAACAGTATGTATATGTCTGCTGAGTTGAAAAATAGTTCCATTTTTCACTACTTGCTATTGATTAATAGACATATTACTAATAAACCTCCTCACCCAAATAATTATAATGTACTTAATAGAGGAATAAGTCAATTAAATCAGTGACATTAATATTTTTTTATATTCTATTATAAATTTACTTGCACATAAGGAAACGCTGAACTGCAATCGAGTATGGGCATACACACTCACACGTACTCGTACGCATGCAGAGGCTGTAAGTATATCAAATGAAAGAAAAAAAGAGTATAGAAAAAGAAATATCGGGGTTTAAAAGTTATTTAATAACTCTTAACTTTGACTTACAGTAATGGATCAAAACGAAAATGAAGCAGTAACTCTTACACTATTTCCTTACAAATTTTCATTCTGAGCACCTTTTGTCAAGCGGTACACATCCAAGTGATAGGAGAGTTTATCCCATACTTTAATCAGCACGTCTGGAGTAATGGAAGCGACAGTTTCTTCAATCCTATGCCTCAAATTGGGTAGATAAATAGCTAGCAGAGGGATATACACATCCTTTATTAAACCCCGAAGGGAAAATCAGATGGGGTCAAATCGGGTACCCTTGGAGGCTACCGAAAACAAGCTCTGTCATCGGATCCATGCCGACCGATCCAACGGTTGGGGAAGACGTCATTCAACCGATCCCGCAAAGAGTGAATACCGTTCAGGAGGCTCGCCATCTTGATGCCAAATAAAATTCTTATAGTTCTTCTTGCAGTAGAGGAAAAAGCCATTTACGCAGTATGTCCGAATAAGCAACTCCTGTTGTGCTTGTTTAAGTGAAAAAAAGCGGACTGTAACTTTGACGTCGGGATAACATTTACACAGAAAAAGTTTAATTTTCTAAGCAAAAGTTCTTAAGGAAAATTTTTTTAAGAGGAGTTCTTAAGCATTGCAAGGATTCATGGGGATTTTCTGATCCCCAGAGACGAACATTATGTACGTTAACTTTTCGACTAAGTTGGAATGTTGATTCATCACTAAACACAATATGATCAAGAAAGTCATCATCTTAATGCTGTAACATTTCTATTATGAAGACGGCACGAATAGCGTAGTTGGCAAGCACCAAAGCCTGTAACAGCTGTAAATGGTACGGGTGGGTTTCCTTAAAACATTTACACTGCCATCACCGGCATTGCTTGTTCAAGATCAGTCTTCCTAACAAATTTTTTAGGACCACGCAGGAGACTCCTTGACACGTTCAACATTTTGTTCAGACACCCTTGGTCGTCCCATACTCTTTCTTTGCATAGACGTTCGGTCGTAATAAACTGATTATGCCATCGACAAATATTATTACCACCTGGAAGATACAATTAAACTTTCTACGGAACGCACGTTGAACTGTAAGTAGAAATTCATATTTAGCAAACCGCAGAAGGCTTTCTGTTTTATTTTTATCAACTTTGTTAGTGGCGCTGTCAAGGAGAATGATAGAAAATCAATCTGCGGACATGCACGCGGCTAAAACTTTCCTTTTAAGTCTTCGATTCTTGCCTTAAATCAACACTGTAGACCTCATCCAAGAAATATTATATCAAATTAAACCCTATATTAATTTTTTTACACCTAGTATATAAACATAGAAATTGAACAGTAACAGGAAAAAAAATAAATAAAGTGAACTAAATTTAATACAGTTAATATTTTGTTAAACTACAAAATTACTGAACACAATACATTTTTTTTTCTGAAAAATTGTGTTGAATATTTTCAGAATTTATTTATATGTTGAACATCTTTTTGTGTAAAATTCACAAGAAAGATTGTTTAATACCTTATGATGTTCTAATATTAACATTATATTGTAAAAAAAAACAATGCTCAAAAACAAACAACCAATCAGATTTAAAAACTTAGATCACGTGACGAAACTCCGCCTATAGTACCACCACCTTTCTTCAATACTTCATCAATCCCTATAACTTAAAAATGAATTACTCGCTTTCACCGTCGCCACTTACCAGAAATCTGTTTAACCGTAATTCGTTGTGGGTATAATTCAGCCACTGGGCAATAGAAAATCGCCAGAACGCGTTGTCGATTTGCCAGTTATTCTCACAGCACGTTTTAAATATTCCTGCTTTTACGCCCAACAGGAATTATTATATTCTCTCGCTGATGTTTATGTTGTTGAGATATAATGCAATAGGAATTATTTGTATTATTGCAGGGATAAATCACAACTCGATGCTCTCCATCTACACATCCTTAATCCGACTATCCTCTTTCCAACAATTTTCATGAAGCGTGAGTGCCATGAACACGATAAAAAAGAGTTTAAAGAAAATTAAATGAATTGATATATTATGGGATTTATAGATTACTTTTAATGGGTGATGATTTTTCAAATGCGTTGAGCCATTGATGAAAAAGGTGGGGTAGAAACAACGAAAATTTCTTTACTTGAATCTGAGATTTCTTCTATCAATTTTGTGCATGGAAAACGATCATTTATACAGAATAGAAAAGTTGAAAATGCGGATTATAGAAAAAAAGGAAACAGAATGTTTTACAGTTATCACAAGTTCCAACCAGTTTTTGTTGCTGATAATTTTTTAATTAATATTTTAGAAGTAAATCGCAGAGATTGACTCCCACAACGTATATCCCGTTGTGATGTGTACGATTGAATCAAATTAATTATTGTCATTTGGAACTAAACACAGAGTTAGAAGAATTATATTCTATGAATGAAATGCAGGTACTTCTTACAAGTTCCTTAAAGTGACTTATGTTCCTGAGGAAAAGTAATTTGCAACAGGAGTCAATAACTTTATTTAGGTCATAAAAACCATTGTGAAGCAAATGTATAATACTAAATAAATTGTGTAATAGTAAATGATATGATAAACTTCTTGTTCATCGGTCAAAATGAAGTTAATACCTGAACATTATTATAAAATTATATTTTTTATAGTTAACTAACACAATTGAAAAAAAAATCTGATAGTTTATAACCTAATACTAATATTTCATGAAATGTAACAATATTTGAGAAAGAAAAAATTTATTACAACAAAAAAAGGTAATATCAACAAACAATAAATATCTTTATTGAAAAAAAGATTAACTGGTAATGCTTTAAAGTATTTTCAAAAAATAAAAAAGTCCATAATGCATTCTGGGCAAATCAATAGTGACCACAACGCTTTGCAGTTATTCTGCAATACGTTCAAAGGGAAAAACAATGTGAATTCCGCTAATGAGCTAATTAAAATACTCAAAACGGGTTAGTGTGACTGAATTGCTAAGAGCATTGGTTTAAGCACTCTCATTTACTACTGAACACCAGCATGCTCCTTTGGACTAACAGTCTTCAGTACACTGTGTAATATTAAAAATAAACTATAAAAAGATATGGTAATGCATAACTCTTTTCACGCGTTACTAAGTGTAAGATACAATAAAAAATTAATACATTTTTATTATGTTGCCATAATAATTAGAATGATATTCATTTAAGTGAATCCCGGAACAAAAATATTGAGTATATTTTATCATAAAAAACATTTTATTTTAAACTTGAAATTTTACTTAAATATGATTTTTTTATTTAAATCATATATTGTTACACTATTTTTTTTTTATTATACTGTGATATTTTAAAATGATAATACTAGCTTTATAATAAAATAATTTTTTTTTTTTTTTTTTGTCTTCAGTCATTTGACTGGTTTGATGCAGCTCTCCAAGATTCCCTATCTAGTGCTAGTCGTTTCATTTCAGTATACCCTCTACATCCTACATCCCCAACAATTTGTTTTACATACTCCAAATGTGGCCTGCCTACACAATTTTTTCCTTCTACCTGTCCTTCCAATATTAAAGTGACTATTCCAGGATGCCTTAGTATGTGGCCTATAAGTCTGTCTCTTCTTTTAACTATATTTTTCCAAATGCTTCTTTCTTCATCTATTTGCCGCAATACCTCTTCATTTGTCACTTTATCCACCCATCTGATTTTTAACATTCTCCTATAGCACCACATTTCAAAAGCTTCTAATCTTTTCTTCTCAGATACTCCGATTGTCCAAGTTTCACTTCCATATAAAGCGACACTCCAAACATACACTTTCAAAAATCTTTTCCTGACATTTAAATTAATTTTTGATGTAAACAAATTATATTTCTTACTGAAGGCTCGTTTAGCTTGTGCTATTCGGCATTTTATATCGCTCCTGCTTCGTCCATCTTTAGTAATTTTACTTCCCAAATAACAAAATTCTTCTACCTCCATAATCTTTTCTCCTCCTATTTTCACATTCAGCGGTCCATCTTTGTTATTTCTACTACATTTCATTACTTTTGTTTTGTTCTTGTTTATTTTCATGCGATAGTTCTTGCGTAGGACTTCATCTATCCTGTTCATTGTTTCTTCTAAATCCTTTTTAATCTCGGCTAGAATTACTATATCATCAGCAAATCGTAGCATCTTTATCTTTTCACCTTGTACTGTTACTCCGAATCTAAATTGTTCTTTAACATCATTAACTGCTAGTTCCATGTAAAGATTAAAAAGTAACGGAGATAGGGAACATCCTTGTCGGACTCCCTTTCTTATTAGGGCTTCTTTCTTATGTTCTTCAATTGTTATTGTTGCTGTTTGGTTCCTGTACATGTTAGCAATTGTTCTTCTATCTCTGTATTTGAACCCTAATTTTTTTAAAATACTGAACATTTTATTCCAGTCTACGTTATCAAAAGCCTTTTCTAGGTCTATAAACGCCAAGTATGTTGGTTTGTTTTTCTTTAATCTTCCTTCTACTATTAATCTGAGGCCTAAAATTGCTTCCCTTGTCCCTATACTTTTCCTGAAACCAAATTGGTCTTCTCCTAACACTTCTTCCACTCTCCTCTCAATTCTTCTGTATAAAATTCTAGTTAAGATTTTTGATGCATGACTAATTAAACTAATTGTTCTGTATTCTTCACATTTATCTGCCCCTGCTTTCTTTGGTATTATGATACCAACCAATTCCAATTCCTATTCCAATTCCAATTACTATAACATCCCATTCAAAAAAAGTGTTATAGTTATGACTATAACACTTTTTTTGAAGTCTGATGGAAATTCCCCATTTTCATAAATATTACACACCAGTTTGTATAATCTATCAATCGCTTCCTCACCTGCACTGCGCAGTAATTCTACAGGTATTCCGTCTATTCCAGGAGCCTTTCTGCCATTTAAATCTTTTAATGCTCTCTTAAATTCAGATCTCAGTATTGCTTCTCCCATTTCATCCTCTTCAACTTCCTCTTCTTCCTCTATAACACCATTTTCTAATTCATTTCCTCCATATAACTCTTCAATATATTCCACCCATCTATCGACTTTACCTTTCGTATTATATAATGGTGTACCATCTTTGTTTAACACATTATTAGATTTTAATTTATGTACCCCAAAATTTTCCTTAACTTTCCTGTATGCTCCATCTATTTTACCAATGTTCATTTCTCTTTCCACTTCTGAACACTTTTCTTTAATCCACTCTTCTTTCACCAGTTTGCACTTCCTGTTTATAGCATTTCTTAATTTCCGATAGTTCCTTTTACTTTCTTCATCACTAGCATTCTTATATTTTCTACGTTCATCCATCAGCTGCAATATATCGTCTGAAACCCAAGGTTTTCTACCGGTTCTCTTTATTCCGCCTAAGTTTGCTTCTGCTGATTTAAGAATTTCCTTTTTAACATTTTCCCATTCTTCTTCTACATTTTCTACCTTATCTTTTTTACTCAGACCTCTTGCGATGTCCTCCTCAAAAATCTTCTTTACCTCCTCTTCCTCAAGCTTCTCTAAATTCCACCGATTCATCTGACACCTTTTCTTCAGGTTTTTAAACCCCAATCTACATTTCATTATCACCAAATTATGGTCGCTATCAATGTCTGCTCCAGGGTAAGTTTTGCAGTCAACGAGTTGATTTCTA
This sequence comes from Lycorma delicatula, assembly GCF_047948215.1. Taxonomy (NCBI): domain Eukaryota; kingdom Metazoa; phylum Arthropoda; class Insecta; order Hemiptera; family Fulgoridae; genus Lycorma; species Lycorma delicatula. The sequence continues at coordinate 107,553,369 of NC_134458.1, read as the reverse complement.
AATCTTTGCTTAACCATGATATAATCTATCTGATACCTTCCAGTATCGCCTGGCTTTTTCCAAGTGTATATTCTTCTATTATGATTTTTAAATTGGGTGTTGGCAATTACTAAATTATACTTCGTGCAAAATTCTATAAGTCGGTCCCCTCTTTCATTCCTTTTGCCCAGCCCGTATTCACCCACTATATTTCCTTCCTTGCCTTTTCCAATGCTTGCATTCCAATCTCCAACTATTATTAAATTTTCATCTCCTTTTACGTGTTTAATTGCTTCATCAATCTCTTCGTATACACACTCTACCTCATCATCATCATGGGTGCTTGTAGGCATATAGACGTTAACAATCGTTGTCGGTTTAGGTTTTGATTTTATCCTTATTACAATGATTCTATCGCTATGCGTTTTGAAATACTCCACTCTCCTCCCTATCTTCTTGTTCATCACGAAACCTACTCCTGCCTGCCCATTATTTGACGCTGAGTTAATTACTCTAAAATCACCTGACCAAAAGTCGCCTTCTTCTTCCCACCGAACCTCACTAATTCCTACTATATCCACATTTGTCCTACCCATTTCCCTTTTTAAATTTTCTAGCCTACCAACCTTTTTCAAGCTTCTAACATTCCACGCTCCGACTCGTAGAATGTTATTTTTTAATTTTCTGGTGACCCCTTCCTTAGTAGTCCCCACCCGGAGATCCGAACGGGGGACTATTTTACCTCCGGAATATTTTACCAAGGAAGGCGCCTCCATTATTGCTATGTGAAAATGCAGAGAGCCACATTTTCTTGGAAAAAAAGCAGCTGTAGTTTTCCATTGCTTTCAGCTGCGCAGTACTCAGAGGACTGAGTGATGTTGATACGGCCGTTTAAGTCGTCCTGACTCACGCCCCTAACAACTACTGAAAGAGCTGCTGCCCTCTTTCAGGAATCATTCCTTAGTCTGGCTCTCAACAGATACCTCTCCGATATGGTTGCACCTTCGGTCCAGCTACTCTGTATCCCTGAGCACTCAAGCCCCCTCACCAACGGCAAGGTCTCATGATTCATAGAGGAGGAATAAAATAATAAATAATAAAATTATAATACTAAAAGTTATTCAGTCATAAAAGTTAGTTTTACGTAATACAAAATACTATTAAAAAAGGGTTTTAACATAATTTTTGTTAATTTCTATTTTTTATCACCTAGGAATCAAAACAATTAACCACAAAATGCTGTAAGTGCTTAGCTAAACATTCCTCCATAAAACATTACACAATACTAGACAAGAAATCTAATGTAATTGTATGAAATGAATTGATTGTTTCTTTTCAAACGGATAACCCGCCTATGAAGTTGGTGACAGGTTATACATTACTGAATCACTTAATTTCTCAGTCTTGATTATATCTTTAATTATTGTATAACATTAAATAAAGCAATGTTATTATCATACAATTTACTAAATTATTAGGCCTGTATGTTTATCATTATAACTAAAAGATAAACATTAAATCAGCATTATTTTAAGTGATTTTTTTTAACATGATTATGTAAAATTTGATTCTGAAAATTTCTGAAATATTTGTACAATACCTAAATAATTTGCCTGATTCCAGAAAAAAAAGAACTTTAGATAATAATAAATAAACATTTACTTTTATAGCAATTTGTCTTTTGTAACTAATTAAACAAGTATTTATTAATTTTTAAATATTATTTAATTTTAGTTTTTAATAATGTATTTCGTTTTGTATATAGCAAATATTTTAGATTTTAATGACGAAAATTTTGATTTTTGGTTTTTGCAACCAACGAAAGTTTTGATTTTTTTGATTTTCAAAAAAAATGTTTACTAATTTAAATAAACATTTCTTGTTGTCAATAATGCTTTATCAAAATTCATAAGCAGAGAAAATTTAAAACAGAATTATATCACCTCTTTCAATAATCAGGAAAAAGATTACCAATATCAAATTTAAAGCAATGTATATATTAAATTCTTTTCAGAAAACATAGAAAAGATGCGATGTTCCGAAGCGGTTTCTTATTTTAATAGACAGTATCAGATTTATTTTACAGGATTCATAAGAGGTTATATATATATATATATATATATATATATATATATAAATGTGTGTGTGTGTGTAAAGTAGGATAGTCTGAATAGATATTGACTATATTTTATGCTAACATTCCCTATGTTATCTACTTTCAAATGAAGGTAGTTTATATCTTGAAACTCTGCTGTCAAAATAATATTAACGAGATGGTTTTCCTCAAATCAAATAACTGGATCAACTTTTTGAAAGAAGTTGACTTCATGAAAAAACTCATTTTTTAACTTTTTACATAAAATAAAAACATACTAACAACAAGGAGAAGGGTGTGCATTTACTTACTGTTTATTTCAAAAACATTTTTATGCTGGTGAAGTTTGCTTACTAATTATTATTATTATTATTTTTTTTTTTTGGTGTATTTTTACGGGCATCGACTACTAAGGTCATTAGCCGTCGTCACATTCGTAAAGGAAATTAGTATCACCATGGGGATCGTCATATGTAAAGGTGTAAAGGGCCCTTACATTTATTTAAAAACACAAACTACACAGAAACATTAAAACACCACAGAAACATTAAAACACCACAAAAACAAAACAACACTTATGGGGTGTAAAGGGCCCCAAAATTAAAACTTTCGATAAAATTCTCAAAGAAGATAAAAGTAAAACTATGAAAACAATACCATACCATTCCATTTATTTTCTCATACCCGTCTCGTTTAGTTGTTAATTTTAGCACCCTCGGGGCGACAAGAACCGCTGTGAAGCAGTATATTAGTCGCGCCAGGATGCCGTGGCAGTTGACTCCTTATAAACAGGCTACAGGCATCCATTGCGCTTACCCACAGCCTCGCGCCCTCAGTCCACCCTTGAGGGACCCCCATGCAAACATCAGACACACCCCGACTCACTGCTCTTGAATGCAGAAGAGCCAGGGTGGCCTAGGCAAGAGGGCTACCTCCCGTCACTATACGTGCCACGCTTCGAGACTCCCATATATAAATAAATGAAACTACCTCTTAGAGACTCTTTAACACAGCTTTAAATTTTTCACTTTTCACAGACTTCTAAGAAGTCTACTGGCGTGTAAAAATGCAACTATCTTTTCTTCATTTCCATTATCCAGATCAGCAGTAATATCATTTCTAAGACGGAACCTCTTTCTGAAGTCCTCATATATGGTACACTCTTCTATTAGATTTGATTGTCAGTGTTTTATTACAAACACCGCACATTGGTCTCTCTTCGCCGGTTAACAAATATGAATTTGTTAATCGCGTGTGACCGATACTAAGTATGGTCACACTACTTGTTCTCGGCGAGTCAACTTCACGTCGCTTTTCCATTTATATGGAGAAGTTTTCAACGAGTTTAATTTGGTATTTAAACTCCTCCAATCAGTACTCCATTTGTTTCTTACTATGTTAGTAAGACGGTTTTTAACGTCTGCCACTCTTACAGGAAATGCATCCAAATTATCGCAGACTGTCATCTGCATAGGCAGATGAGCTCGACTCCTAGCCTTATGACTCCTAGCCATGCAGATGACCAGGTCATCTGCATAGGCAGATGACCTGGTGATCCTTGCGAGTGATAGACATGCACTGGAAGTACAAAATAAGGCCAATTTGGCATTACAGATGATAGAAAACTGGCTATGTAATAAAAATTTTGTGCTGAACATTGATAAATGCAAATTTATCACTTTCACTGGAAGAAGGAACATTGATCGACTGGATATCAGGATCAATGGTCAACCAATAGCAGAAATTGATAACCTGAAGTACCTAGGCGTTACCTTTCAGAGGAACGGTTTTTTACTGAACATATAAACGAAGTTTGTAACAGGGCTGACAGAATGATAAAATCTTTAAATATCATTATGACGAACCAAAGAGCGCCTAAGGCGTCAATGAAAAGGGTCATAGCGTCTTCGGTAATATCGTCCATGCTTTATGCGGTGCCGATTTGGTGGTATTCAGTGCAAGTAAAGAAAAACCTGGCACGTATGATCAGGACCCATAGGAGACTGTTGCTTGGAGTGATTTCTGCATATAGGACGGTCTCCTATGAGGCTTTGTGTGTGCTCGCTGGAGTCCCACCGATTGATTTATTAGCACTTTTAAGAATTGAAAGAGACCAGGGAGTTGGAATTCACGAATCAGGGCAAAGGCTAATGGCAAAGTGGCAGGACAGGTGGAATGAGATTGAGCCCTGGAGGTAGAACAAAGAGACTCATCCCCGATATTAAAAGCTGTATATATAGGAAGCATGGGGAAGCGAATTTTCACCTGTCACAATACTTTACAGGGCATGGCAACTTTAATTTTTACTTGGACAGAATCGGTAGAAGAGCATAGACGGAATGTATGTATTGCGATCGCGAAGATGATGTTCAGCACACATTTACTGACTGCCATAAATGGAGAGAAGAATTAGTAGACATCGATCTATCATCTGATGGTAACGGCAGATTAATTAAGCACATGTTGCAGAGTGAAGATGCCTGGATGAGGGTTGATTCAGCTATTAAGAAAATATTAACGGAGAAAAATGAGGACGAGAGGAGATTGGGGTTCTGATCTTAGTATAGGGAAGGGCGGATAGCCTCAGTGGTGAGGACTGGCATGCTGAGGTGTGCCAGTTTCGATGAGCTACTGGGGACTCCAAGGGTTTTCTTGATCAGAAAGATCAAAGAAAAGACCCAATCGTCACGTCAAGGCAATCATGGCATGGCGTGGCGATATATATAGATGGGCAATCAATAGACTCAAAAGAACTGACCGGTGGGCCGACCTGCCATAGCTTGGCAGGACATACAGCCGGTGGGTGGGAAGGCCCATTTGAGTACAACAGGCACTCCCCTGGGTGGCGCAATACCAACCAGTCGGACCGGCCCAGGGGAAGAGTCAAAAAAAAAGAAAAAAAGCATAATATAAATAATGAATAATTTAACAAATATACTGTTATACTCATGTTTTATTATGTTTCTGTATAAGCAAAATAACAAAACAATCTCTGAAATGTTCGATTTATTAAAAATCGAACATAAAAGTTGATTAAAAATTTATGAACATATATTAATATCTTGAAGATATTTGTTGTTCCTGTTTTATGTTTGCCTCTAAAATCTGCCTCTAAAAATGATCAATCGTTTGTCAAAAACTGCATTGAAATCGCTTCATCTGCATAAAGTTATAAGGAAGCAAACAAAAAAGATGACACTCCGAACCTATGTACCTAACCACTTTATTTATCGGTGGAGAAAAAGAAAATTCTGTTAACCGGAGTGTGTGTGCTAAGAGTTTTCCATAATCGTTTCCATCGCTATTTTCAGTATGTTGAAAGAAAATTGTTCAAAACTGAATTTTTTAAAAACCATTCCAACGATTTTAATGAAATTTTAACTCGGTTATAATTAATAGAATAATATATTTCTGAATGGATTTTGAGCAATTGTAGATAATCCAATTAAATTGTGATAGAATCAATTCAAGTACATACTATACAAATACATTAAAAACAGTTATCAAATCTGTCGTACTGCAGTAGGAGTAAATACATAGCATTTTATTACATATTGTTACAGAGTTCCAATTCATGGAAGTTAATTCAATTAGTATGTTCATGTATTCATGTGCTGTAAGTTGATTAAAAATTTATGAAGATATATTAATATCTTGAAGATATTTGTTGTTCCTGTTTTATGTTCGCATATTATATTAAATCAATCATTTTAAGGTTATTCCATTTTAATAATGCACGTAAAAATGGCTTTGTTAAAATGGTATAACCATTATTATTAAAATGGCAGTTTCTGATCAGGGAGTAGGCGGTTCACATATCTGTTGTTCCTGTTTTATGTTCGTGTATTATATAAATCAATCATTTTAAGGTTATGCCATTTTAATAATGCACGTTAATTGAATGGCATTATTGAAAAGACATAACCATTTTTATTAAAATGGCAGTCTCTGATCAGGGAGTAGGCGGTTCCCTTCAGGATATTTTTTAAAGCAAATTAAATCTGTGCAAGAGATCCACTAAAATTGAGGAAAAGAAAAAACAGAGTTGAAAGAAAAATTATAAAGAAGTTGTGTTTGCATAGATAAGATACAATTGAGATTATGTTTGTGGAGGCCGGTTGTGTTTGTGTAATTATTTATTTTTTGCTGCTTTCATTAATTATAAACCTTAAAATTATTTATTTCAAACTCTAGCATGCGGTTGCTAAGATACGTTTAATAAAAATTTCAGCTGTTCATTTATTTGTTTACATTTTCTGTTTATTTATGTAATTTTTTTATTTTTTATATATTTATTATGTTTGATTTTTTCAGTGCGTTTGGCATAATATTTTGTTAATATGTCTGATTCGAATAACGATACAGTAATCAAGAAATCTCGAAAATTTTTTTTTTCTTTCTCCGCGTGTGTTCTGTTTCGGAAGCGGGAGAGACATGGATGTGGAACGACTCGTCGTGCCGTCTTGGAAAGCGGCCTTCCTTCCTTTCATCCTGTCACCCTAAACTGGAGTAAAAGTTCAAATTTTTTTTTTCGTGTGTGTGTGTTCTGTTTCTTTTGTTGCAGATACCAACAGCCACCACAATAAACAAATCGTTTCTTCATTGCGGCCACGCGGTCCCCCCAACCCCTTCCCGGACACACGTGTGTCCGGAGATTAATAATTATGTGCAGTAAATAATTTCTGTTTACTTCTTATAAGAAAAATCGCCGCCCCAAAACCACGATCGCGAATAGGTTTCACCATTTTGTAAGTTCCCTATTACCTTTCCCTTCAAGAAAGAAGAAAGAGGCAACGAGCCCAGCAGCCATCAGCCCAGTAGTCACAAGCCCAGCAGTCACCTGCCCAGCAGACACTGACAGCACGGAAGAAGGAAGAAACCTGGATTTTCCCCCGTTCAGCCCTTCGGGGCCTCGGTAATTTTAAGGTTAACAGTATGTAACTTAGGTTACTACCAATTCTCGGAAAGTGCAGGCCGAAGAAGAATGAAGAGGTCATCGGAAGAAGAAGATGAAGAAGAAGGAGGACCCTCTACTCGCCCCAACATCACGGACTGCAGTCCGGAACAGAGCCCAGCAGAGATGCGTCCTGGAAGGCAGCCATAACAGAGGTGGATGGGGAACTTCTACACACCTCTCCTTTAAGGCTTGCAGGTTGATTAGAATAAACCAGCAATTGCGACTCCTCCGGAGTAGGGGTCGCATTGCTCCCTCCTGATAGTTAGTGCCCCGTTGTTGCGTATTCCTGCTGGCCTATGAAGCGTTAGCACCGAAAGGACTTCAGTGGACGGTCTGAAGGGGAATTACGTCGGGAGGACAGGCTTCATAAGCCTAGCCTTTCCCGGTCGGCCCATAAAATGGGTTCGATAACGCTGGTTTAACAACGGATTGGATTGCAATTAAATCCGTCCTTAAAATACCAAATAAACAAAACAAAACTTGAAAAATTAGACCCGCCATTTAAAATAAACCTTTTAAAAACACGCCCGATTAGAATCACCCAGCAGCAAGGGACTCTGTCCAGGTTCTGCGATAAGTAGGGAGAAATAAACTCCCGCCAACTTTGCATTCCATTCCATTCCATGTCTCGAAAACCTAGAACGAGGAGTGCTCTCGGAAGAAAGGTTATGGTTGGGGGTTTGGACAGAAATCCCGCGACCAATGATGAGGGCATGCTTGAGACTGCGGGGTTGGACTCTCAGGAATGTCAGAAGCGTCCCACTCGGGATTCAGGCATGGTTGAACCTATGAACCCTTCCTGTATTGACTTTGAGAAGAAAATGGAGCTATTGGCTGCCACGTGTAAATGAGCTATAGATGAATCTCGCGCTAATGATCGGGAGTCATGCTGTGATGCACAGCGGGTGGGGCAGCCTATCACACCGGTTAAAATGAGTAGTCCTCCGATTAAAAAACGGAAAGGCACGACTGGCACTACAGCTGACGGCAGGATGCAGCTTGAGAAAGATAGTGTGGATTTGCTAGACACGATTGATGATGATCTTTCGTCATTCACAGACGATCATTTTTCAGGCAAGAATTTATGTAGATTCATCAGGAATGTGCGGCATTTGACGCAGGACTTTGTTGGCCTCAGTTTGGAACTGAAAAATAGCATTAGCGACGGGTGTAATAAGGGGACTCAGACGTCCAAGATTACCCTTGACGCTATTGAACGAGTTCTTGAGTCTGGTGACATTGATGATCTTGCTGAGGTGGCCGGCTCTCGATGGAATAAGAACTTGAACTCCAAGGTGGACGTCAGGAAAGGCCTACCCGAAAAGGATGTGGAAGGATGTCATGTTTTTCTCCTCAACGGGTCACTGGCTAATAGGAGCACCTATGCTTCAATGGTTTATAGTCGTGCGCCTGGGTTGTGTCTGAGACTGAACTCCAAGGCTGCCATTCCCAGCGTCACTGTGCTCAGAGATTGTCAGAGCACTGACATCTTTTATGACGAGGATGCGGACTCAGATACCTCGAAGGTATATGTCCTTATGGTTTAGGATGAGGATGTGGATTTAATTAGGCACATGTTTGCGGCCCTCTCAAAGATCCAGCGGGCGAAGGGTGGTAAGCTGGTGTTTTTTGCGCCTAACAAAATGGCTAGAGAACATTTTCTGAAAGTCTTGGAATACTGGTCCAGGAGGGAGACGGCGCAACCGACTGCTCTATTGATACACATAGTTGAGGTTTCTACGTCCAACGTGGATGTGCCCAGAGGTCCTAAAACGGCTGTTGTTACTGTCCGTCGAGATGGCACCATCTACGCAGACTTCCTCAGACAGGTCAAAGGAGGGATCGGCGATGATAAGGCTGAGGACATCATATCGGTTCGCAAGGGTCTTTCCGAGTGCTTGGAAATTAGAGTTCGAGATGTTGACTCGAAACACGAGGATGTGAAGAAGAGATTGGAAGAAACTCTTCAAGGAGCCCCAATTACAGACCGAAGTGGGAACTTCAGATTGCGTCTATTTGCGTCAAAGATTAGGACCTTAACACAACTCAGGAGGAGGTGGATGAGACTGTTCGGAAGGAGGTGGGTGAGACAATCTTCATGTGAGTCTCCCCTCTAATACCAGTTTACGGCAACACGTTGAGAGCCACTGTCTGAAAAATCGTCGAGGCTTGCTGAAAAATCTCGTGTGAAGATTGGGTGGCACTCTAATAAGGTGGAACTTATGAGTGAGCAAAACAAATGCTATCGTTGTTGGGTGTTGGCCACAGGTGAGAGACTTGTGGCCAAGACAGATCTAAGCTTTGTTTCAATTGTGGGGGTGGCGGCCATAAGGCCGTATCCTGCACGGAATCTCGGATATGCGTTGACTGTCATGATTTCGACCATCGCACTGCGGACAGAGGCTGTAAACATCAGATATCATGCTAAGAGTGCTGCTTTCTAATGCAAATAGCTGCTTGCACTCCCATGATCTTGTAGGTGAACTAGCTATGGAGGTTTTGGTTACATCGGTCAGACCGGCACACCGAAACACGCAGAATGCTACCGTCGTGCTTCCATAGAAACAGGCAGTGAGATTGTGCCAGCACAGAAAAGTATTAATAGGATGGCACGCCTGCAGGGTGGAGTTGCGACAGAAAGTACATGCTGGGGGCCTCGGCATAAGGCTGTGGAATGCAGGGACCCTTTCAGGCCCAAAAGGTGCTATAACTGCGGGGCAGAAGGGCACTTCAGGGCAGCCTGCAAAGAATCGGCAGATGCGCTCGTTCTTGCTTGCATGGATGGGCGACAGTGACGATGCACAGGAACTCTCAACACATTGAGCTCGAAGGCACCTCTTGGGGCTGACTAACGCTTAAATGCGGTTTCCGGCTTCTGGAGGTGGGCTGGTTAGGTGGAGGTTTAGTCAGTAGGGCGCAGGCTTCATACGCTGTAACGTCTGCCGAACCTGTTAGCGAGCCCGAGATTATCCGTGGGATTACTCCCCTAACCAGAGGAAAAAGATACAACTAAAAGATTAAGTAATTAAATTATTTTTAAATTTCTATTTATGTAGATATTCGGTCAATGCGTTTTAAATTTATATTAGAAAATAAATATATATATTTAAAAAAAATATATAATAATATATTTTATAATAATATACAATAATTTTATATAAAATTATTGTTTTTTTAGGAGTGTGATATCCGGATTGATGTATTTTATATCTCTATATTGGATCTTATAGTGAAATAAAAATTGTGGAGCTTAGATGCATAAACGGTTTATTTTATAAGTTTTGGGCGTACAAATTTTTGAGATAAAAACGCGTATTTTTCACTTCGACTGTACGAGTATCATAAGATTTATAAACACTTTAAATTCTATCCTCAAAACAAAAAAATGTGGTGTAAGGTTTACACAACAATTTTGGAGTAAAACTTTAATTTGTCGTTTTTATACATTTCATTTCAAGGTATTTAAAAGTAAAAAATTGCCTAATGAGGTAGGAAAATTTTGATTCTCATAGGAAACTATGATTTGGAAAATACGTAGTTAAAAAAAAAAAAAAAACTGACAACACATTTGTAGGACTTTCCCGTCGCGTGACTTTTTTCTGATGCACGGCTTACAAACAGAACTTAATTTAAAATATTTATCATTTTAATTAAATATAATATTTTCTGTTTATTAAATTCAGTGATTCTAACTAAAGCACGCGCGCATACCGCATTTCATTCGCGCGGGCGTGGCGGTACTAGTGGCCACTTTAATTGTTTTTTACACTTTAAATATTATTCATTTATTTAATTCTACCGCTCACCTGTGACGTCACAACATAGCGGACGACTACAGCAGCTGTACGTCAGTGCTACACTAGCGCTACTTTTGATAACAGGGGGTACTAATGATACAGTATATTCACTTAACCACTAGTTTATTTAAAGCATTTTTAGGAGCGGGTGCGATTTTGCAAAACATTATTTTGGAAATATTGTTTTTTAATTGTTAATAGATGTGTCTAAGAAAAATAAGACCTTAATTATGCGGAATTTCGAGGTACTGAAGGTAACCTTGCTCTACAGCCTCACCCCCTTGATCTTTTAAACTGAAAATTAATTGTCATCAATGCTCCATATATAGAAGTAATCTGACCAAGTTTGGTCAAAATCGGTCGAGTAGTTGGAGATATAAGGTGATTTAGGGTGCGACGCGGAACACACACGTACATACGAACATCCGGAAAATTTCCATCCGGTTTTTGTGTTTTTCGGGTTCCATAGATGTCAAAACGTAAAGACCCGGTGAAAACCGGATATACCCAAATTGGATCGATTACAATACTTCCCTTCTAAAGCTATAACTTTGCTACAGACAGTAAAAGAAACTAACCTAATGTTTTCCGAAAGTGAAATTTATAATTACGATAACATTTTAGTTTAGTTTTATTTCATGAGAATTATATTTTACTTTTTCAAGAAATAGAAAATAAATTTTTCTTCTTTTTTGAATATTGATGTAATTATTATATTTTCGTAAATTTATTTTGTTTAATTTTGTATAAAAAGTTATAAAAACCTTTTTTTTTTGGAATGATTATATGCATAATTTTTTAAAAATAAAATGGATTTAAGAATTACGTAAAATTAATGTTGCTGTGATCTTTTTCTGCTGCTCTTCAATTTTTAGAAAGAAGAAGCGATAGAGAAATTTACATATAAAATAATTAAGAGCTGTGACACTATCAAAATTGGAGATGATATTTTTCTTTTAATAGAAAAGCTATTAATCCTTTTATTACATTATTATATTTATATTACCATGGCAAAGAAATAATTTAGAATTTTTCGTCGTCAAAGGTGTATGTACTTTAGTTGCCATAGTTATTGCCTTTTGTAATTTAGTTTCTTTTTAAGGCTTCTTTAAAGCCTGAATCTTAATTGTTATTTATCAGTATTATTCTCAAAACCATGAGGATAACAAACAGTGGGACGGAGCCCTCTGGGTAGACGGGAATGACAAGCGAAGCGAGCTCTTTGGCCCTGGGGGAGACCCCGAGCAGCCTCTGAGTTGGCTCCGGGATTTGCCTGGACAGACCTGGGCCCCGAGGGTCCAAGTTCTGGCTAAACGGGCCGGCTAGTATAACATGAATACATAAAAGTTTACATATCCATATTACAATAATACAACAATCAATTCTGTTTCACCTAATGGATTAATATGGGTTAGATATTTAGATAATTTTTACGGGCATCGACGGCTAAGGTCATTAGCCCTCGTCACATTCTTTAAAAGAAATTATTATCTCCATCAGGATCGTCATATGTAAGGGTGTAAAGGGCCCTTACATTTTATTTAAAAACACAAACTTCACAATAAACATTAAAACATGAAAGACAAGGACAATCACAAACACTTACGGGGTGTAAAGGGCCCCAATATTAAAATTTGAGATAGGTTCTCAAAAGACCATGAACTTAAAATTATAATTAATCTTATCAATACCATATATTTCTTCTTTCTTCTATATGTATATATAAAACTACCGCTTAGAGTATCTTTTACCACAGCTTTAAACTTCCATTTTATAGACTTTTAAGAAGTCCACTGGCGTGTAAAAATGCAACTATATTTTCTTCATTTCCATTATCCAGATCAGCACTAATATTATTTGTAAAACAGAACCTCTTTCTGAGGTTCTCATATATGGTACACTCTTCTATTAGATGCTTGATTGTCAGTGTTTTATTACAAACACCGCACATTGGTCTCACTTCGCCGGTTAACAAATATAAATTTGTTAATCGCGTGTGACCGATTCTAAGTCTGGTTACCGCTACTTGTTCACGGCGAGTCAACTTAAAGTCGCTTTTCCATTTATAAGGAGAAGTTTTAACTGAGTTTAATTTTGTATTTAAACTCCTCCATTCAGCGTTCCACTTGTTTCTTACTATGTTTGTTAGACGGTTTTTAACATCTGCCACTCTTACAGGAAATGCATCCAAATCATCGCAGACTGTTGCCTTTCTGGCAGCTTCGTCTGCGATTTCATTACCTGTAATACCAGCATGCCCTGGAGTCCATACAAATACGCATCGCTGTCCTCGTTGTTTTAGTACGTATAAAATGGACAGGATGTTTGCAATTAGGACATCCTTAATGTTCTTGTTCCGAATTGCGACGAGTGCACTTAATGAATCGGAACATATTAGCACTCTCTCTTCGCAATAGTGTTCAGTGTAGCGAAGAGCTTGCTGAATTGCAGTGAGTTCTGCCGTGTAGACACTGGCCACATCTGGCAGTCTCCAAGAGTGGGCTTCTTCATTTACATATATCGAGCATCCAACACCATGTTCTGTTTTAGAACCGTCAGTATAAATTCTAATATGTTCTTCGTAACTACTGACGGTTGCTAAAAATTCCTGCTGGATGATCACTGCTGGTTTCTTTTTTATTTCTCCTTGAGAGAGATCCAAACTTGTATTTACCGCTGGTAAGAGCCATGGCGGTATTTCTCTAGTAGAAATTGCTAGTGTCTCTGGTACAGCAATTTCATATTTTCTTCTTAATTCGTGGTACCTAATTCCGGTTGGTCTGGAATAGGTAGCACGATGTTCATATACTGCAGCCATAGGATGATTCGTAAACAATTTATTGTTTATATGAGCAGGGAAAGCCCATACATTTGCTGCATATCTTAACAAAAGGATCTCTCTTCTATAATGTAGTGGCATTATTCCGGCTTCAGACATTAGACTAGCCGCCGGACTTGTGCGGAAAGCGCCTGTTGCATATCTTATTCCGCTATTATGAACTACGTCTAACTTTCTTAAGTGCGACTTTCTAGCGGATGAATATACGATGCATCCGTAGTCTAGTTTAGATTGAACCAATGCTTTATACAATCTCAATAATGTCTCTTTGTCTGAGCTCCAATTTAAATTCGATAAACATTTTATAATGTTTAGGGCTCTTTTGCATCTATCACTCAAGTCCTGTATATGTAATCCCCATGTAAGGGATTTATCCAATACTAGTCCTAAATATCTTACGCTATCTTTATATTGTATTGGATTATCGTCAATTGTCAACGCAGGACTTTGATGAGGAATTCTCTTCCTACAAAAGTGTACACAGCACGTTTTCTCTGGTGAGAATTGGAATCCGTTATTCCTTGCAACTTCATTTAGAGCATTGATCGCTCGTTGCAATTTGTACCTAACCATAGCAGTCTTGTTGCTGGCATACACAATTGCCAGATCATCAACATAGACGCTTTTGCTGATTTCTACTGGAATGGCTAGTATCAATTTATTAATGGCAATGGTAAACAAGGTACCGCTCAACGGCGAACCCTGCGGTATGCCATTTTCCAAGATTCTTTCACATGAATATTCATTTTTGACGCGTACTTGGAAGGTACGGTCATTCATGTAGTTGCTGAGCAGTATAGGCAGATTGCCACGAATGCCCCATTCATGTATCTGGAGCATTATACCATGACGCCAGGTCATATCGAAAGCCTTCTGAAGATCAAAGAAGACTCCGACACAATGTTTCCTTTTAATAAAGCTGATATAATGTCCTCTAAGCTGATCATTTGATCAGTGGTAGAATGGTATTGCCGAAAACCTGCTTGATACGGTGATATCAGGTTTTCTTTTTCCAAAACCCAGACGAGTCGATTATTAATCATTTTTTCCAGTATTTTTCCCATAGCACACGTCAAAGAAATAGGACGATAGCTTTTGGGGTCTGTTAAATTTTTATTTTTCTTTGGTACTGGAACAACATGAGCTTTTTTCCACTGCTGCGGGTACGTTCCATCCCGCAAAATTTTATTATAAAGTTCTAACAATCTGCGTTTTGCAGTGGTATTCAGCTGTCTGATCATATTATAGTGGATTTCATCCGGACCAGCAGCTGTGTTACCTGCTTTTTCCAACGCTTTCGCGAGTTCATCCATTTTAAATGGTACATTATATGAGTAATTATACTCAGTTCTAAAATTTAGTAGACCTTCGAGTTCTTCTTTTTTGGCTCGAATACCTTCCTCGTAGTTGGCCGTTCTGCTGGCCTTTTCGAAGTGATTGGATAACAGCTCTGCAATTTCATATGGAGTGTCTTTTATTTCATCTTCATCTTGAAGGCTAGTTATGGGAGCAAAATCATTACGCCCACAAATCGCCTTCACTTTCCTCCAAACATCTGATGCAGTAGTAGTTTTGTCGATGGATGACACGTATTGCTGCCAGGATCGTTTTTTCGAGTCTATCATAAGACGTTTTGCATACGCTCTGTATTTCTTAAAGGCAACAAGATTTTCTATACTAGCACGCTTCTTAAAGGCGTTATACGCCCTTTTCTTTCTTTTTATAGCTTCACTTATTTCATCGTTCCACCATGGAACGGGTTTTTTCGTAAGTTTCCCAGATGTTTTGGGAATATATCTCGATGCCGATTCAATTATTGCATTTGTTATGGCGTCGACATCGTCTCCAATAACTCCAGTTGTTTCTGGGAGTATCGTTCTAGCTGTGAAGCTCGTCCAGTCTGCCTTCTCAAATAACCATCTTTTAGGGATGGGATATATTGTTCTTGTAACATCAGTTACAATTTGCACCGGGAAATGATCGCTTCCATGCAGATCATCTATGACATGGAAGCTGTACCTTGGTGCTATCGATCCGCTTATAAGTGCAAGATCTATACAGGACGTCGATCCATCTCTGGCATTGAAAAAGGTTCCTGATCCGTCGTTTAAAATAACAAGTTCTGAATTCATCAGGAACCCTTCCAGTTCTCTTCCACGGGGATCTACTCGATCTGATCCCCAAAGAGAATTATGAGCATTAAAGTCACCCACCAGTAAAACAGGTGGGGAAAGCTCGGAAATTAGTCTTGCTATGTCATCCTTATTCCAATCAAAATACGGCAAGTATATGCTGCAGACAGTGACCTGGAGCGGATGCTTCATTCTAACGGCGACCGCTTGTAGGTTTGTGTTTAGAACAACCGCTTCGGTGGTAGCTCTAGTCGATGTTAATATAGCTACTCCACCTCTAACTCTTACATTTGGCGGTTGATCTCGCCGAAATATATCGAATCCTTTTAATTTAAAATTTTCATTTCGGCGGAAATGCGTTTCTTGCAGACATATACAAATCGGGTCTACGTCATGTACCAAGCGTTGGAGCTCATGGATGTTTGAAAAACATCCATTGATGTTCCATTGTACAATCGACTCGCTAATTTTTAATTAAATTATTGCCTGGGTTTTCCTTTCGGCCATCCCTTTTCCTTTTCTTCTCCATCCTACGAACAGCATCGTGTTCGCGGAGAAGGTCGTCGCCTGTAAGGCTTCCGGTCTCCGTATCGGAGACCACCGAAGCCGCCGACGACGACGGGCATGGGTCGGCGCCGGTTTCAGGCGCCGATTGAGAGGCGGCAACCTGGCCGCTCCCCAACACGGGGGTCGCACCGGTCACCGCCTGTGGGAGGGGGGACACTCGCCCCCCTGTGTGATTTTTTGTGGCCTCTGAGGCTTAGAGGGCACTTCAGTTGCAGGAGGCTTGGAAGCCTCCATAACAGTCTCTGTCGGTATTATTGTTTTCTTGACATCAAGAATCTCGCTGAGACGGACTTGACATTCTGGTTTGGTGTCCGTTTTCTTTTCTGGAGGAGCAACTTTTACTTTTATTGACTTATCTTCAGCAGGCTGTACCACTATCTTTGGCTTAACAAATTCTTTATTGCCAAAAGGTTTCATCTTGTTTTCGATGATCCTCTCAATCATGTTAGCCAAAGTAGGCGCAAGTTTATTTATAATTTGAGCCTCATCTACAGCAATCGGAGCAGGAGCGGGAACAGTAGCCGCAGCCTGAGCATAAGATGTTGTTGCTCTAGGCTTACGGGCGTTAACTATCTTCTTTGCCTCGAAGTAGCTGACTTTTTGCAGGGTTTTTACTTCCTGCACAGCTACTTCATCTTTGTAGACAGGACAATTCCTTGATCTACAAGAATGCGCTCCTTTGCAGTTAATACATGTAGGAGGCTCTTTACACGGCTCTCCCTCATGCACCTCTTCACCGCACACGCATATTTGCGGTCTTTCGCATCTAAGAGCGGTGTGGCCAAAGCGTTGGCACTTGAAGCACCTCATTGGCTGCGGGACAAATGCCCGCACATCCAAACGGTGAATCCCCGCTCTTATCTTTTCTGGCAAAGTAGGCCGGTTGAAAGTGAGGACATGAGAAGCTGAGGGTAAGACCTCACCGTTCCTTCTCATGTTCAATCGACGGCACTCTATTACTCCTTGTGCTGCCAGTTCCTCTACAATCTCTTGCTCCGAACAGTTTAAAAGATCCCGACAGACCACAACACCCCTTGAGGTGTTGAGCGTGCCGTGGGGATCAACACGTACCGCTAGCTCTCCAATTTTCTTCAGCCCTAAAATCTTCTGAGACTGTATATCATTAACAGTCTCTACATGAAGTCCCGTAAAAGTTTTCCTTATTTCTTTAACAGGGCCTCCAGCACATTTGTTTATTTCTCGAGCGATGAGAAAAGGACTCACCCTCGAGAAATTTCCATCCTCCTTTGTAATGACCAAATATTTGGGTTTCGGTACATTACTACTTTTAAAAAAAGCTTTTTGTAAGCTTTTTCTAGCCTCAATCTCTATTTTTTTATTTTCCGTACTTTTCCTCCGTTTTGCCTCAGGCGAAACGGCTGGTTCTAAACGAGGGTGTTTACGTGCACCCTCTGCCACGTTGGTTTGTTCAGGAAAATTCATGAACAAATAATCCCTTCTGTAGTAAGGCTAGCCGCCGGGGTACACCCCCACTCCAGGGCTACCAACCCTGGAGGTCCGTTCCGGTACTCCGGTGGAACCGGCATATGTCCTGGCAGAGAGCGGATGCGCAGTCTCTGCACTGACTCCAGGCCCCTACACACCGAAGCTTTCAGGGCTCCCATGCTCCGAACATGGGCACCTTAACTACATGCTTGCCATCGCGGGGGGCATGTGGACGACGAAAGGTCTCCGTTACACCTGCAAATAACTTTGACCGTGGCCGCCACATCGCCAGCTCTAACGGCGGTATTAATCCATTTCCGTAATCGTCAATAATGTCGTATCTGCAGGTGGCCGTAAAGTCCAGTCCTGTAATTCGGCCTATAGATGTAAATCGACCGAAAAAAGTATATCCGAGAAACAACACTCGGAACCCCGTTAGCCAGCTATATGTAATGTACTTGAGTACAGCTGTTGCCGCCCTGGACGTGGAACGTAGATGTTGTGTTCCGGACGTGGGGAATATCTACCTCAGGGCGTTAGATATTATTAAAATCACTTATTTAATGTTGATTATATTGTAACATTTTTTATGTATCGATCATTTGATAAATTGTTGATGAGATTATATAAAAGTATTGTTTGTGTTTTTTAATCAAAATTGTTATTGGTTTTTCGCTAATCAGCACAAGAAGTATGATTTTTATTAAATCCAGATTAATACGTTTCATGTTTTATATTTTCTTTAATAAATTATGGTAGCACAAATGAATTAACGAATAAAAAAAAAACAATAAAGAAAAATAAATAAAAAATTATCTAATGCAGATCTAAGGATTAGAAAGATGATTTTAAACATTTTTGAAAGGATTGTAGATTTTACAGTAGTGAAACATGGGTAATAAGAAAAAAAATAGAGGACTGTGAAATATGGTATTACAGAAGGAGGTTGAAAATTGGATGGGTTGCTTTAATACTAAATGATACGGTCTTAGGAAGAATAGAAGAAGAGAGAATTTCCTGGCAGAATGTGAAAAAGAGTTGACTTAGGTTAGTAAATCAGATCATTTATTATGACATCCGGGGTTAGTGAATTTATATGTTGAAGGGAAATGGAGAACAGAAAGGAATGGAAATAGATTTCAATCCGTTAAATGTGTATTAAATTAAAAAAACATTTAAGTTTAGAGAATTTAATACACGTGTATACTTGTTCAATCAATATAAAGTTTTAAAGTTAGTTTGATCTTTACATCAAATTAACTGTTTGGAACGATGAATCGTCACACTTCTGGGAAGGTTCAGCCGGTTACTGGTGTGCATTCTCCCCACCGCTGGTCTCTTAGCAGTGTTGTAATAGTTTTTTTAATTTATTAATCAGTCGCGAAGTTATGTTCGAATTGAATGGACGTGTGATCGAAATATTAAGCCGAGTCTACTCATATGAATGTATTTTGCCATTACTCTACAAAAATATTTTCATGTTATTGTCTTAGCTCACTGGGGTGGTCTAGTGGTTAACACGAAGTCGCCAATCAGTTGTTTAACAGCAGATTTTTGAAGTAGAAGGTTCTGAGGTCTGAATCCTAGTAAAAGTAATTGTTTTTATACGGATTTTAATACTAGACAATGGATACCGTTGTTCTTTGGTGGTTGAGGTTCAATTAACCACATGTCTCAGGAATGTCGGCCTGAGCCTGTACAAAACTACATGTCATACATATCATCCTCATTACATTGGGCCGTGTGGGGGGTTGCTTATTGTTCATTAGTCGAACAGATTGCAACGTACACATTCGTGGAAAAAAACAAAAGAAAAAAAAACAACAATAATATATATATATTATTGTTTTTATGGTAACCAATATTTTCCGATTTATACTATTTTTTTTATTGTTGTTTTTAACGTTTCAAAATCATGTTGACGTTCCTTATTAATTAATAATTATTTTACTTATATTTCATAGCAAACTATTACATTATTTTTGTATTAATAAACATAGATTAGAAACATTAGGCGATGTATGGTAATAAATTAACATATAAAAAAAAGACTTTTCTAAACATCAATGAGTCACAATTTATTAAAATCGTGATTGGCTTCCGACACCAACAACAACCGCTGGTTGTGGGTGTCGTGAGTCAATAAAAATTGTTGAACATCTAATTAAGTTCTGTCTACAGCACTAATAATTATTTTACTTATATTTCATAGCAAACTATTACATTATTTTTGTTTTAATAAACGTAGATTAGAAACATTAGGCGATGTATGATAATAAATTAACATATAAAAAAAAAGAAAAAAAGACTTTTCTAAACATTAATGAGTCACAATTTATTAAAATCGTGATTGGCTTCCGACACTAACAACAACCGCTGGTTGTGGGTGTCGTGAGTCAATCAAAATTGTTGAACATCTAATTAAGTTCTGTCTACAGCACTAATAATTATTTTACTTATATTTCATAGCAAACTATTACATTATTTTTGTATTAATAAACGTAGATTAGAAACATTAGGCGATGTATGATAATAAATTAACATAAAAAAAAAAAAGAAAAAAAGACTTTTCTAAACATTAATGAGTCACAATTTATTAAAATCGTGATTGGCTTCCGACACTAACAACTACCGCTGGTTGAGGGTGTCGTGAGCCAATCAAAATTGTTAAACATCTAATTAAGTACTGTCTACAATGAGAATACAAGGGAGATACATAAAATGTACATTGTGCTACCGCAGCTGGAGTTCAATGGCTGTAAAAATTACAGTAGATGTTAATTTTTAACTATAATGAAATCTGTAATTATACGTATATAAATGTTATATATATTTTCCTATTATGATTGTTTGAATGTTTAGTGCTAATTTTTGGACACACCGCATCCAAAGATTTTATAAAATTTACCACATTCTAACACCTGACCAGTGCAGGACTCAGATGCTTTGACGCAAGCACTTCTCTATGAATAATGCAACAGGTCCACAGTGCATATGATGATTTGCTTCGAATAAGTACCTCTAATCCTCCATAGCAGTCAGACGTGGAGCGAACTCAATCAGTACAGACATCGACGCGCTTAGGCCGATTCAAATTATTTTCAGATATAAATATATCAAGAATCTCGAACAGGTCCTGAGCCTTCGCTCCTGCAATGATATTTTTACAAAACAGAAGGTCTTCTTAAATATTACCTTCTACAAACCGTACATAGCATATCAAACGAGCATCCTTATTATTATCCGTAACCTCATCTACCTGGAATCCAAATTCAACTCCTTTAATTTATTCAATTAATCTATCGTTGAAATCCTCGGCCATATGTTGTATTCTCCGACTGATTGTGTTACTGGACAAAGGCACTTCCAGCAGATTCACCGACCATGATGTTCACAATATCTACCGCAGCCGGTAGAATAAGTTCTTCGGCGATGGCATGAGTATTATTGCATTTCACGATTTTGTAGGCCACCTTTAAGGCGCTAGCAAAGCGTTGTTTGGTATCGATGCAGTCTTAAAAAATGTATTGTTCTATCTTGTTTCAGTTCTTTTAACTTCCTGGCAAAAAAATCACGAGGTTTGCCAACCATACTGTGGTGATTAGCTTCTAAATGGTGCTTCAATTTACATGGAAACATACACTCCGCTGCCAAAACTTTCATATAGAATTCACACTGTGGTCTCTTTTCACCATTAATTTCTGTTGACGTAAAACCAAATTCTAATTAACCGTCATCATATTTACGATATTTTCGTTTTTCACAGTTGTGGCACTGGTTGAAGACATACTTTTTTTATCTACACTATTACGTTTATTACTGTTCAAAGATCGGTCCATCATTAAAGATACAAGAGCTAAACATCACAAAACTATTTATCAGAGAAAACAAACAAGGAGTAATATAACACTAAATATACTACATGAAATAATTTATATCATTGTTTATTTATATGAAGCGCTGAGTTTAATTTCACTAGACTTAGATTATAAACCGACTGACTAATTCGAGCCGGCAACGCTTGCTTATATGCTTTCCGCAAGATCTTCCACAACAATCAAAATAAATCGCCAAGGGTCTACGAACCTCGACGTATCCAGCCCGATCGAGAAGGCACAGCATTGCTGGCTCGCGTTCGCTAGAATATTCTGCGCCGGCGACTTTACTGTTATACAGAGTCAAGTAAAAACAAACCACACAAAAAATCTAGATATTTTTAGCCTCTCGCTTGGTTTTTTGTTTATTCAGGCCAAATGTAAATGTCTTGGTTCAATTAATTATGAAGATTTTACAATATTTCGCGGCGCCCCTGTGAAGAAACCGTGGTTCCCCGGGGCGCCGCGGCGCAGAGTTTGGGATTCACCGCTGTAGCACATTTCGGTTAATTATCGCAATTTAAGTCTTCTCTACGAACTGCTACAAAAGCATAGAGTTTAAACAAATTCCGAATAAGCATTATAAGCAAAAGCATTAAAAATAATACTATAAAGTTAATATAGTCATTTTGACTTTAAATAAAGGAAACTGTATTGTTAATAAAGTAACCTTACTTAGTACCGGTATAACATTAGACCTGCGTATTTCTTATCTAATTGTTTTTTTTATTTTTATAAACTTCATTCCTTACTCTCAATGACGGTGTTCTACAGCTCTTATAATTTCTATAAGACATTTAAAAATAAATTTAGAAAGTTTTAAAAGTTAGAAATAATTAAATTTTGCTTAAGAAATTATTTTAAATTGAATAAATATATGAAACACTGATGTTGACTGTATGATTGAACTTTAAATCGAGTTTTAAAGTAAGCATAAATTGAATTTGTTGATAAATAAATAAGAAATGGCAAAACAATCTGGGGTCCGTGTATGATAAATATTTATCTATGAAGCTCATCACAAAATAGAATTGAATTACTTTGGTGGGGTGAAAACTTAAAGAAAGAATTTTTGAGGATTACAGTACAAGTTTGTGAAAAAATAGTGTTTTCCTCTGCCCATGAAATCTAAGATTTATAAAATTTTGGTTAAGTAATTATAGAGAATGTTATAGATACGCGATGTGTTTTATCTACAAAACTATATTATATTTGTTAAACAACTTCAGATTTCTAGTATTAAAACTGATTTTTAAAAAAATTATTATTATTTTTTTACGATTGTATTCATATTTATGATTAATAAAAGTTATTCGGAAAATGTTTTGATTTTATTATATTATTTTGTATAAATTAACTCGTAAATTAAAATAATATATATTTAATAATAATTTACTTACTTCTTGTATCCCTAAATGTTTCTTTAAGTAAATTAAAAAACGGATTTTCACCAAATCCATGGTGATATGGTTCATCCCACCAACGAATAGGTCCAACTTTAATGCCAGCTGCTCCAAAAACTGTTAATATAGTTGCGGCAATCTTTTCAAATTCACCATCATCTGACCGAAGATAAAGAAACGTAACCTGTACAAAAAAAAAAAAATACATTACTTTGTATTTTTATATAAAGTTTAATACTTAAAAAAACAAAAAAACATAACATTTTTGCCCTTTTAATTGAGTTAAATTCAGTTTATCATCTTTACCACAATATTTCTTTGTAATTACTCTAATTAAAAAATTAAACTAAAAAAAAACCTTTTTTTTAGTTTTGTGTTTAATTATAATTAAAAAAAAAAAATGGATAAAACCGGAAACCAAAGTAATTATAATTCCTTTTTCCATATACATACATAAATATATTACCGACTAATTAAATTTAGAGGTCAATCAAATTTGAATGAACCTTTTGTAACGAGAGTTCAATGAGGATATTTATACGTAATACGATTATAATGATTTATTTTTTGTTATGAAAGAGTGGGAATCAACAGCTATGGTAGACCGGTGAAAATTAGTGTTGTATGAAATGCCTGACCATGATTCGAATCCAGGTCCTCCGCACGAAATACGGAGACGCTATCTACTCAGCTACAAGGTCGGCAGTATAATGATTTATTAGTGATACTTTCAAATGTATTATGTACAGTCAGGTAACAGTGAAATAACTGTATATTTATCAATATTTCATGAAAAACATATTTTAAGTAACATTATAAGTTGTGAGTATTATAACTAGGAAAAACGTTCAGAAGTAATCTTAGTACATTTTTATAACATGGAACATCCCTTAAAGAAATATCTCATATTTTATATTTTACGACCATTTTCGTTTAAAAATGAATATTACATCTATCTAACCATAAAAGTCCTCTAAAGTTTACTGAATTTTTAAAAACTATTATTTTTTCAACGTAATTTTTTGTATGTGCAAACGAAATTCATAATTAAAGAGTGTAAAATAAAATACGAGATGAATGTGAAGATACAAAATTGATATACTTAAAAAAATTCACCTATCAAAAAAAATAATTCTTAAGTAACTTTTCTTTGTACTTAATTTAAACTTGGTTTTAATTTTAAGTGAATCCGTTAAAATCCGAGGGAAATAAAAAATAAAATTTGTAACTAATTAACATGTTCCGAAGAATTTTCCTTTTCCGCTTTGTTTGTCATTTATCACTTTATTATTATAAAATCATAAAAAATATTTTGTGATACTAAATAAAAGTTATAAAAAATCTCAAATTTTTGTTAAATATGATTTTACTGAGGAAGAATTTGTATTTCTTTCAAATATATTTTATGATTAGAATTTTATCCTTGAATTATTAACTTAATAATTTAGTAATATAGTTTTTTTTATTCAATTCGATTTAGTCAAAATTATTTTTTCACTAAATTTGTCACATAAATTTGTATAGTAACTTAACTCGTTTAAATGATAGAAAGTTTATCGAGGTTTAAAATTTATACAGATCTTTTCATTATTAAAGAAATGAATTAAAAATAACAAATATATATTTAATTCTACTCTTTTTTAAAGTAAAAATAAATATTACATAATATTAGTAAGCATCCCCGTCGCGGGCTCCCCGCACAATTTGTTTACTTGCGTTTCCAACCCGGTTAGGGGATGCTCAGCTGGTAAGGGCTCTGTCCCGTGGACCCGCTGTGTTCATTAAAATAATGCCTGTGGGAAAAATAATAGATAAAACTGGTCTATTTATAAAAAACTATCAGTGTAATTTCTTCAAATATAATATAAACTGTTATGCAGATCCTAAGTCGAGTACATGGACACGTCTCAACCGTCGGACGTCCCTGCTATTATCGAGTAGGTTATTTACAAAGTGGTTTACATGATTCTCAAGCCTCTGCAGGTACTTGACACTGCACTGCCGGGAAATTTCACGAACCGACGGGAGCTGCAGATAATCGTGAATTCTACCATTCCGCGTGAACCATGGCGCTTGGCCAATCATCCATGCTACTTTGTTCTGGAATCGTTGTATAATTTCTACATTACTAGAACTAGCTGTTCCCTACAATTCTACATCGCACGTCTAGATTGGCCCAAGATAGCCTTATGAATTAAGATCTTGTTGGACTGTGAGACCTGAGTTGCTCCAATGAAGCCAATGAAGTTCCCTATATTTTGCGTTCAGCTGTTTCCTCTTCATCATCACGTGACACTTCCAGGTCAAATGCCGATCCAGATGAAGTCCCAGACATCGCACAGTCTCCGTTTGTGGGTTCGAGACACCATCAAAGTACACACCGGGCAGTCACCCCTCCTCATGGCGAATGTGACGCACCTCGACTTACCTTGATTAACCTTAAACATCCACTTCTTCTGCCACGCACAGACACGGTCTAGCGCCATTTGTAGGTCCTGCGAGGCTAGGCCACGGTCTTTGTTAACGGCCAGGATAGCAGTGTTATCGGCGAACGTGGCGATGATGCAATCATCAATTGCCGGAATGTCCGCAGCGAATATGGAATACAACACAGGGCCCAGCACAGAGCCCTGAGAGATATCCGACCCAATCTCAAAGAATCTTGAAAATTCGTCATTAAATTTCACCCGAGCGAAACTTTCAGCAAGATAATTTCGCAAGACTAAGAAGTAGGGTTGAAGAAGTTGTAGTTTTAACTTATAGAGGAAGCCAGGTATCCATACGTTATCAAAGGCCTGTTGTATGTCTAAGAACGCCGCCGAGCAGAATTTCCTTTCCTCCTGACACTCACTGATAACTCTATGCGATTTTTTGATTCTGGAATGGCCACACCTGAATCCAAACTGGTGGTCCGGAATTATCTCTTTACTCTTCAACACGGGCCGAAGCCTGTGCAATAGTAGCTTCTCAAACAATTTAGATAAGACCAATAATAGGCTAATTAGTGTTGTAAGAAGAAACTTCCTGTGCAGGCTTTCTGGTTTCAAGATCATCACCACCTGCGACAACTTCCATTCTGCTGGGAAGTAAGACGTCCGCAGAACAGCATTAAACAGATTCCTAATGTACTCGATGACTTTAAGGGGTAACATGACAAGCATTTTGTGCGTCACTAATTCAAAGCACGGGACCTTCCTTGGTTGACTAGTTTTAGTATTTCCCTTGCAGAGATCGATTTAATCGGGAAGCTGATTAGCATCAGGCTCTCAAGGAAGTAATTAACATCCACATCACCGGGGCCCTCATCGCGGGGTAGAAACGTTACCTCTAGATGTGAAGCCTTCTCCTACTCAGTCCTCGCCCACGATCCAGTACGCCTCTGTAGGGCGGGGAGTGTTCCTGGGGATCGTTGCGGATCCTTCGTAGCCTTCCATAAAGAGCATCCGTCCCCATTTAGGAGAGAAAGATTTCTCATGTATTCCTTGAATGTCTCGTTCCTGATAGTTCTCAACAACCTCCTCAGCCTCCGCGCCATCCTATTAAGAAGAGTCCTGCCTTCTGGCCTTCTGAAACGCTACCAATATCGCCGAAGACGCCGCTTCGAGACAATTAGTTCTGTCACTTCCCTCGGATAGGTATTGTCCGTGGCTGAGCGCAAATCTTCAGGTAAACACCACCATGCTCTTTCCTGCAAGACCGACGTCAAAAGGTAAGTCGCGTAATCAATATCCCCAGAGGTATCGAGTGGGAACGGGTCAGTCAGTTTCTCCTCGATCCAGTCCTGGTAAGAACCCAATCCGTTCATCTCGTATGAAGAAGAGGCCTTCCTTTCCTCCTCAGCACCGTCGTGTTCAATGTAAGTAGAACGGACAAGTAGTCCGACAATAGATCATAGTTGTTTTCCAGGGCTGGAATCCCGATACCATGTCCAGGCGCAGATTCTGGACACACCTCCTCAGCATTCTATACATGCTGGTTGTCAACCGGGAACCCCACAATGGGTCCTTCGCGTTCCAGTTTCCACCGGCGATAAATCTAAAACCCAGAGTCGCAAAGTAATCGGAAAACGTCAGTTACAGTATGGCGCGGAGGCCAGTACACCGTGAACAGCCTAATTGGCCCCAACGAGTCTGTAATTTCAACCGTGGCTGTCTGGTCAGTGCAGAAGCCTGGAAGTTGGTGAAGTCGCAGAGAACTCAGAACCAGAACTGCGGTTCCTCCATGGGGCCTCCCATCTGGGTGATTCGTAACGTACACAGATAACCTTGAAGCCTGAGGTAGTTCCGGTTAGTAAAGTGCGTTTCCGATATCAATATTACATCCAGGGAATTAGAAACTCCCATAACTCCTTGCTCCTCACGCCTAGATAGTAGGTTTTTAATGTTCCATGAAGCGATTCGTAGAAATCTGGACATCAACAGATTTTGGAGAGCACCTGTGTGAGCAAGGCTATCAGACTCTAAACCTGTTGGACCAGGAAGTCTATATTTGATGAAAGCCTGTCCAACTTGTCCACACTGCCCTCATTAGCACGCCCAGCTGCCGCGCATACGTTTTATGTAGAGATTCAGGCTTCGCTTGGACTGTCCTCGGCACTCCAAGACCCAACGAAGGGAAGTTTTATCATCAAGCGCGGGGCCGGCCACCCTGCGGCTAGCGGATTCTACTCTCGGAGCATGCTGCGAGTTCCCATTTGTCTTTCGCCTACGCTTCCTCTCCAATATCTCTTGATATACTCTGCAGCGTCGGTAGTTTGCCGGATGGTCGGACTGACACAAAGCGCAGATCGCAGGAGTGCGCCTCTCCTTCCTGGGACAGTCAGCTGTCCGATGGCCATCTCCACATTTCACGCGCGCCTCTCCTTCCTGGGACAGTCAGCTGTCCGATGGCCATCTCCACATTTCACGCAGCAGAAATGTAGAAATTTGGAACTCTATAGCTGTACTCTCGTCATCACTCGAAGCATCTGACAGATTGTTCGCCAAGTCATCTCTAATAAGCTTCCAGCGCGCAGCCCTCCTCGGGTCCCTATCCAGCGACGGCAGCGAACCGCGTTTCTTGGACGATACATTTCCTCCAATATTAGATGGTCCCTCGTCTACTAATTCTGCCGAAAGCAGCTGAACCATATTGTGCAAGAACTAAGTGTACATAAACACAAACATAGATGAAACTAGAACCCATAAAAGTAAACAAAGAAGTAAGCAAAAATTAAAAAAAAACAGCACTCATGAGCAACGGAGCGGTGAAACGAAAAGATCCTTCAAAATTATAATTGGAAAAAAAATAAAACTTAATACCTAATGAGAAATAACTTCCAAAACATATAAATGATATAAAACAGAACGAAACACAATACAATAAAACAAAAAATAACTTTTAGGAACAATAAACAAACACACGACTATCTCAAATAACAGCTGACTGTGTAATGTCGTATTACAAGGAAATACAAAAAAGATGTAAAATCTAATGTTATCCCATTTTAATCCTTTAAACTCAGAATTTCAAACAAATTTAGAAACTACTTTTTAGATATTTATATGAAAATTACAAACACCAAAAACCAAGCTGCAATCTTCATTTGTAACCGAGAAATTAAAAAAAATTATAAATTTAATTGTTACTCCATTTTAATCCTTTACACTCGGAATTTCAAAACATCAGTTCTTGGTGTGCACTTACATCGTAAAAAGAACATGTATATATCAATTTATCTTCAACAGTTTTGTCTGGGCGTTGATCACTCACGATGACTTGTTCTTTTTTGTATGTAGATTTATCTGGTAAAAAAATATTTTTTCTTTATTTATAGTGATTATCATGTGTTATTTATTGAAGTTGTTACTTGGAAAATTGACTATAAAAATGAATATGAAGATAAATATGTAATAAAAATACACACGTGTAAATAAATACAAAAACTGATTACTGTTATTTATTAATTAAACTCTTTGTTTTGTATTAAATACAGCCGTATTGTGTAACTTGCTTTCTATATAATTAATTGTAATACTTATCCAGGGAAATCATCATACAAGAGCTCTATATTAAAATTATAATTATTGGGAAATCTGCGTAACTTAAAGCTATGATTCCAGTAGACTATTATTAGATTTTTATTACTCTGAAATAGCTTTATTTCAAAATAATTAATAACTTTGTGATTTTTAAATAATATTATCACCACAAAAGTTTTCATAACTAAAAATTGCAGCTTTATACTATTTATTTAAAAAACATGAGTAGAATTTAAAATAATCAAAAAATAATATTTTTCTTAAATAAAATATAAATTGAAAGTATTATATATAAAGAAATAAATTAAAGAAATTTTGTAAATACCTGAGTCCAGTTGAATGCTAATAATAATGATGCTACGGATTTTGATATTTGTGTGTCAGGTGGACGAGTTCTTGCGAATGTTGGAAATTTTTTTTTGTCTGAAGTCTCGTAATGAGTACAAAACTGAAAAATAAATAAAAATAATTAACAACATTTGTAATATTAATAGTTATCTATATCAATGGAGAGGAATGTAAAAGTGGAAAAAGATATAGATTACAACGGGGAAGGAATGAAATCAAATGAAGATGCGCTCATCACAGGATACAGGATACTGGATAAAGGAGCACTACAAGAATTAAAGGATAAACATTACAACTTAAAAAATATTTTTAAAAAAATTCTTAAAATAATACGAAAAAAGCCGGCGATTCATTTTTTAGCTTGAAAGATGCTAAAAAGAAAAAAATCCTTTTATTGATTTTGAAGGCTTCCATGCTCAAGATGATGCATTCGGGTAAAATTAATTTTTAAGGGAATAGTCCCTAAATGGTGATAATAAATTTAAAAAAAACTTTTTAGAATTGTTTAAAAAATACAAAGACACAACAATAATTCTAAATAAACAATGTTGTAATTTTCTAGGATGGGAGTCGAAATTTTTAGCTAATTTTTGATTTCCAACAAATACTAAAGAGTAAGTGTTATAAAAAAATTAAGATTTCTACATTGTAAATGCAGCGGGTAACTTGCGAGACGGATTTAACTTTAAAATAAGTTAAAACGTATTTTTTATTACCAGTGACCACTGGCGTGGTATGGGCAAAAAGTATTTATAGAGGTTTGAAGGTCTATTGATGTAGAAAACATAGAAACAATAACCTTCCAGTAACTTTTTTCTGAAGTAAGATGTAGCTAAAAAAGAAAAATATATAGTCATTTTCTGGAGAGGGGGTGAATATTAAATAAATCATTTGATAATTAGTCGCTTTGATTAAAATATTTCAACTTTTGTAACAAAGGTTGTTTTGTAAAGTGCCCCAGTAAAGATTTGAGATTCTATTTCGGCCAAACACTCCACTCCCCTCCCTTTTCCCAATTTTTGCAAAAAAAATTAATATATTCTTATCTCCTGAAGGTAGTACCTGTCTACAAAGTTTGAAGAAAGTCAGTCAACGGGATTCAGAGTTGTAAGACCAAATACAGACCAATATAAAAACTTACATAAGCACAAACATGTCCGTCTGACCAAAAAATTGCTTGCAAGACCAAAAAATTGATTTTTTGGTCTCGAAAGCATTAGAGTAAAAACTTTCTCGCAGATTATTTATAATTCATTTAAAATATTTTTTTTAAAGATTTCTAAGAAACAAAAATTAAAAAAAGACTAATTGTTTAGATTCTTTTTTTTTTGACCGATCTATTTTCCGTTATAGCAGCATATATCGCTACAGGCGGGAAAATAAAAAGACAGTCACGAATTGTTATTGTTTGTTAAAGTCTAGGTTACAGCTTATTTGAATAATAAAAAAAGTTGATGCAATTATAAAAACTTTGATTTTTACTTGCAAATAGAACTATTAAATGAGTTATCTATCGCTCAACTGTTTACTAGTTCTTATATATTAAAAATACTAAAAAGCTAGGGATTCCACTCAAAATTCCAAAAATATGTCTTATTTTTATCAAAATGTTTTTATTTTCTGAATATTTTTTTATAAGATACAACCCTTGCGAGAAAAATATAAATAATAATTTAGTAAAGCCGAGGGAGAGTTTCTGTTTAATACTTCAAAAATATTTCACAAGAAATTTTAAGCAGGAGTGTTCAAAATAACATCGGAGATACAGTTGATTGCATACTTACGGTTAATCGCAGATAGTTGTCAGTACTCTTGCATCTGCTTCTCTCTTCGACGATTTATCTTAAAATCTCGCTGGCAGTCCTTCCGCAGGTTACTGACCACGCCACAGGTAAAGTAATGGCCACTACGGTCTGGCCCAGTACAGGAATTGGCTCTATGCCCCGGCTTCCAGCAGCAGAAACAAAGGTCGTCATCTGAACGCCTCATGACTTTGCAAGCCTCTCATCCAATCCGGACACGTCCGTCGGTCAGTAATTTGTCCGTCAGGATTGTGATAAGGCCACCGTGACCACCTGCGTCTCACCATAAGCCGGTCGTATGGGCAGAACGTCTATCGACACTGACTCCCCTGTAACCTTCCGAAGTTCCGTCACGAACTCATCCTGGGTAGTTAAAATATCCACGATCTTGACATGGACGTGAACTCTCCTGCTACCCTTCCCTGTCAGGGCCGTACCTCGTCCTCTCCCTGCCCCTTACGTGCGAAGAGAACCCCTACTTCACATCGCGACACAGCTCCTTTCATTGAGCGGGAGGAAATCGGCGTAGGTTTTCCCCTCCACTTTAACTATAAAATGGGTTAAAATTTATTAAGATGTCTCAGACACTCAAAACTATATAAATTAAAATATAGCTTTGAAACTGTGTTTTTACAGAAAGTTTTATATATATACAGAATGATTCAGAAGGAAAGGGAAATAATTTGGGAAGTAATTCTAGATGTTGAAACAAAAAAAAGGTCATACAAAAATATATCCAAAAACGTTTTTTTATCGAGTTACGGCTACCTAAAAATTTTGCCCGGATTTCAGTTTTCCCGGTGAAATGAGGTCATAAAAATAAGTTTAGTTCTGTTTTGTTTTTAAAATAAAACACAGGGAGAAATATTTGAATTTTTAAACAATGAATCTTTGCTGTGCTTGATTTCTCATTGGCGAAACCAATAGTAAATTTACCATAGTAAATTTCAACTATCAACTCGATGGAGCCCAATACATTTCACGAATGAAATAAGACAATCCTCCGATGAGAGATTTAATGGTAAATGGATTGGGACATAGAGGGCCGGTAAATTGGCCACCTTGATTACCAGTACTTCACTTATTCTAGACTCCCTTAGATTACTGTTTATGGGGATGGATGAAATTCGGAGTATAAAAGCAAAAATTAGACACACATGATAAACTGATCGCTCGCATTCACAATGCTGCTGCCCTCATCAAGGAACGAGAAATCGTTAGGGTGGCGACAGAAGATATAAGGAAACGAATTCAAAAGTGCATCTAGGTCAATAGTGGAATTTTCAAATATTAGTCATTTAACAAAGTTATTATATTTCAAACAGAAAAAAACGTGTTTTTCGTCAATGAATTTTTCTGTTTTACGTTGCATATCATGACAAATACGGGAGAAGCAGTTGTAGGAACTTTTTATTCGATTTTTCAAATCAAAAGACATAAGAAAACATCAAGTTTATAACATATATAACATCCCTTATATAACGCCATAAAAATTTAAGTGTGAACTTTTTCGCTATCCATAACTCGATAACAAAGTGTCTTCGGACATATCTTTGTATGAACTGTTTCCTTATTTCAAGTTCTACAAACAGGTCCTAAATTATTCCTTTCCTTCTGAATAACTCCGTATATATATGTATGCGATTTAAAAATGCATGTAAATTTTTCTTTTTGTAATTGATAATGATGGAATACTTTCTGCAAATAAAGGAACGTTAAAACGCCAAAAAATACAGTATGGATAAGTGGCACCTTCTAGTTGGCAACTTGTTAGACTGTCCACATAAATATAACTGTACAGATTATTTGTTTTAATTCTTTTCTTCGTTAATGTTTGCTAATACTCATCCTGAATAAATTAATTACAAATACGAAAGAAAACGTTTTCTGTGTGGTGGTACAGCCCTCATTTAATATCCCCCAAAAATAACATTATTTTAAAAGAAATATGTTTAAGATTTTATTTATTTATTTTTTTTTCTAGCAGTTAATCTCAACAGTGAAAGAGGTCTGGCGACTGAAACGCCAACATGTGCTGGACTTGGGATATCTGAGTGATACTTGACTGGTTAGGTATCAGACGTGTGATAAACGTCTTTAATATGCATCAGTTTTAGCAGTCTAGCGTCCTTCTGTTTCTTTTAGTATGCTACTATTTTATTTATCTCTTTCTAGCTTTTAATAATGTTGTAGATTCTTTTTTGGTATTTTTTTTTTTCATTAGACTATTATGATCTTTTTAATCTTAGTGAACCAATTAATGCAATTGTGTTTATTTACATAAACGTTTTATGTATATAGTAGTTTATTTTTATATTTACGCTTTATTGAGGGTGTTCGCTGGAAACCCCCTTCACGTGCTTTTTGAAGGGCAATTTACTTGTGGCTCCTTAATCGGAACTGACTGTAAATAAACGATTTGTGAGGTAAAAAAAAGTCCGATGTAAAAATAATCATGACCGTATTTAAAATCCAAAACAGAAGTTAATCAGACCCATGTTTAAATATCAATTATAAAAAAACTTATCGGAAACATTATGAAAACATTTTTTTGTTCTGGAGAATTCATGTAAATATTTTATGTAAAGATAAGCTCTTGATTTCAATCGAGTATTTGTTAGGGATAATAAATATGAAGATTACAATCTTCTTCTTCTATAGGCTT
The DNA here is from genome assembly GCF_047948215.1 of Lycorma delicatula. Classification (NCBI taxonomy): domain Eukaryota; kingdom Metazoa; phylum Arthropoda; class Insecta; order Hemiptera; family Fulgoridae; genus Lycorma; species Lycorma delicatula. The sequence goes on along the minus strand of NC_134458.1, from coordinate 107,519,444 downwards.
CTTGACAATTTAGGCAATATTATGGTAAAATTTGTCCCATGTCAGGATTACTATGATTTAAATTAGGATTAATATAGAAACGTTATTTGATTGAATTACAGTCAAATTCATACAGTAATTCTATTTTAAAATCAATTAATCATTTCTGCGGGGTACATTAACAGAAGAAAATCATGACAATGCTAAAATTTGATTTTATATAAAATTATATGATGAAAAATACGTATTTTAAAGCATTACATTGAAAAATACAACTAAAGTGCATTGAAAAAAAAACTATAACGTAAAATCATATTTTTTTTAAAGTTCAAAGGCTAAGTAAACAAACTGTCAGACGATAAGTTAAATGGATTGGATAATCGATCAATATCTCTCTTTCCTTTCCTGTTCATTCTCAGACTTCCAAGAATCCTATGGCAACCATTTTAAGTAAGTGGATGTGAAGTTTGTACGCATAAGTATCTTATAACCGATGTGGAAATATCGACATATGCGACTATTAAAATAAAAGTTAGATTTATTTTACAGGAATATTATTTGCAGATTAAATACGATTTTGTATAGATGAATATATTATTTAAGAGAATACTTTCTGAGTGCGGTGAAAAGATGGATTGGTATTAATGTAGTAGGCGATCTATCTCTATAATTAGTTCTTAGATGGCGCCACTGAAATAAGAAAATAAAATAAATAAAATTATAATTATAATCTAACCAAACTTAACCAGCTGTTGCTAACCTTGACTAGCGAGTGAAGTAAGCGTAGGTTAAGTTTGGTTAGATTATATTTATTAATTTTATTTATTTATTTTCTTATTCAATATAACGTTTCAGTAGCGCCATTGAAGGACTAGCAAACAAATTAACTACAGCGGCAGATCGCCTACTACATTAATACTGATGGATTTTTATTCGAAAAAATAAATATTTATTTAGTATTGAAAACTAAATATAATATAATTAGAAATTTTACGAGAAAATTTTACGGTAAGGAAGAAAATAACTTCATTTTTACTAAAATAGTTATTTCTAAGATGTTATTATAAAATATTTCACATCACAATACAAAGTTTATCATCATAATTATTTGAACAAAAAATTATTAAAAAAAAAAAAAAAAAAAAATTAAAAATATTTAGATTTTAAAAAAGGTTGACATAATTTTCATCCAGTGACATCCTGCTTAAATAAAAAAAATAAATAAGAATTTGAAGTCAATCAGTTAAAAAAATTAAAAATAAATAAATTTTTTTTTTATCAGTATTTTTCATTGATTTTTTTATACTTATTGTTATTATTTTTTAATTTGTTAAAAACTCGTACGAACAAAATTTTAGTTAAGTTCCAATCCTCGACGAGATGCTGTTTCCGATGTATGCATTTCATCCACCAGCTTCTAATTATTCTACAAAATAATATAATAGAATTAAACTTCTTTTCAATTCATTACCATAATAAATTTTACTTCATTTTCAATACGTATGCGCCTACATATTAATCCAAAAACACACACACACACACACACACACACACACATATATATATATATATATATATATATATATATATATATATATATATATATACACCAACATAGGAAATTCAATAAAATAAATCTAGAAATAAAAAAAAACAATTGAGTAATTTTTAATTTTTCAACTGATAACATTGACTCTTTTAAATGTTATTTGATATTTGTTGAAGTATTTTAGTACATTATTTAGGCGAATATTTAACTTTTAAGATTAGTGACCCTGTTATTGATGTTTAAAAGATTGTTACTTAAAGTAATTTTTGATTCCTATTTTAAGATATCATTAACACTATAACTATGCCTTGAATTCTGTTTATCCCAGAAACTGCAGTTTTAGTCTTAGTGACAAGTTAAACGTTGAAAGCTTTCCTTTTAATTTTCTAGAGTTAGTACCTCAGTTGTACGACACGGCAAAGTTGGATTTTTTCATTACGTTCTGATTTTACAATCGAGAACTCTTTATCCTGTGTTTCATTCTCTTAAAAATAATTTTAAGATGGGAGACCATGAAATGTTTTTTTAATGAAAACTGATATTTAATATTTGCAACTAACTTGTACTTTAAATTTAAACTGTTATAAGTATCGGCTGTAATTAAGGAATCCATCTTAATGTTGTTCAACCCTTTAAGAAATGGTTAAAAAAGAAGAAAAGGTTTTTTTCGGAATTTTTTGGGGTTACTCTCAAACCAAATTTAAATTTTATCGCAATTGGACCTAATAATGTAACTCCAGCTTCATTTTCAATCAGTATGTGTCAAAGGAAAAAATTAAAAATATTCTCATGCAATTTGGTGGTATGAAAAGTTCTGCCTTTTCAAATTTCTGGTGCAATATATTGAGAAGATAGTATTGAGCCTACATAGATAAGATATACGGATTTTAGTTACGTAAGACCTAAAATTCTGTTTCTCTATGAGCTAGTTTTAATGGAAATTTAAAAATTTGTTTACGTATTACGATGCTTATTAAGTAAACGCTCGAACAAATTTCGATATTTCAACTTTACTAGACTGAAAAATGCAAAAAAATTGATCATAGAGATCGTTGGGGGTTTTCCTTCAAATTCCCTTAATGAAAGAGTTCCTTTTACGCAATAACAGTCTAGAACCAGTTCAGGTAACTAGGTTTGCAGAATTTCCAATCTTTACATACCAGATTAACGATAGTAAATCAAAATAATTTTTCCTTAGATCTGTTAAAAACATAGAAGATAATTTTCCTAAAAATAGTGAAACATAATAGGAATATTATGTCGAATTTTTCATCTTTTTAGCTACATATACATAAGAAACGAAATAAAACAATTTAACCAAAAATCACTAAAAATACTTTATAATCCCGTTGTTTTCCATATAAAATTTATTTATGCATATCCAACTATTAATATAGCAAAGAAAGAAATATGAAGCAAAGAGAAATAATAAAATAATTAATCCAAGGGTAATATACAGTGTCTCATAAGAATCCGTAAATAGAAAAACATTTTTTTTATTAATACTATTTTTATTTTTATAATATGCTCTACATAATTACCACTGTTTTGAAAAAAAAAACATTTCGATGCGTTTCCTCTACTACTCAAGAACACATATAAGCAATGCTGGAGTTATGTTTGTAATGAGGTTGGTGATACGTTCCTTGGGATAATTTATGTTTTCTATCTTATTTTTGTATCTTGGGAAAAATAAACATGTCCTTTAAAATTAAATATCTCCCTTACTTATGAGATATTCTGTACTATTCATGGCTACACCTATGATTATTTTTATATTGGCAAAAATTCTTTTGCCAAAATAAATAATAATAATAAATATAAATAATTCTTTTGTTATTGTTTTACAATTATTTTTATTATTTGTTTTTACTGTTTCACTGTCTGGATTTCGGAATGAACATCCGTATTGTACAAAAATGTAAGCGATCGGTCGTAATTTTCCGAAACATAATATATTGAGTCGGTGTTAATTTACAACCGGAAAAAAAAGTCTGATCGTAAGAACTGTACGAACTCATGTACTGTACGGGAACTGAATGGAATAGGGATAATGATCCTGATAAAATAAATAATTTTTTACTGTTAAATACGTGGATCTTACAGTTGAATTGTCGGGTTCCAACGTCTTTGATCTTTGTGAATTTTTATCAATATGAATGCAATCGCAGGTAACGCCATAAATTGTGTAGCAATCAGAATTATTTGGCAATGAATTTTTTGTGAGTATTCGTATATTAGTTATTGATATGTATTAGAAAAGAACTTAAATATTAATACTTGGTGGAGTAGTGACCATGATACTTTCTTTTGTGAGTATTTATTTAAAAATAATAAATTATTCTCTGTTTCATTTATTATTAAACTTAGATGTTACCGTTTTTAGATTTAAGAGTAATTCATAAAAATATATAAATTAAAAATTCGATATTTTCAGGAAGTAAGTATGTTGATGTTAATAATGATTATTTTCATTTTATATAAAATAATACGGTAGCATTTACTGTGATAGAACCAAAATGACATAAATGGATTGTAGAAAACGGCATTTTCTATTTCTATTACTTATTTAGTGTTAATTTATTAATTATTGTTGTTTTGTTTCTGTTTTTAAACTTTTAATAATTCAGTTATAACAACTGATGAGATTATGTAAAAATACACGCATTTATTTCTGGAATTTTATATATATATTTATATATATAAACCAGTTTCTCTAAATTATTTTGGTAAATTTACATATTTTATGTAGACAGATCGTTTTAAGGTAAAAATTCACAGTAATTCTTTTTCTTATCTAATTTCTGATCTCTGCAAATAATTACAGGATAGAATTTACGGGTAAACTCTGAAAAGATATATAGAAATATTATGAAAATATTGTAATACTGTACGTAAGAAAAAATAAATTGATAAATCGTATAATAGAAGAGTTACATTCTATGTAAATATATACATTCTATGTAAAAATAGAGAAAAAATATGATGGTGGGATAATTGGAAAGCATAATCATTAAACGGATGGTAGTCCAGCGGATATGAATAATAATTATGTCAATGGAAATACAAATTATAATGAATTTGAAATTTCTGATGAAAATAAGAAATAATGGATTACGTGGAAATTATTGTATTTTAGATTTATTTTAATCAATGGGGGTCTCTTTGTTAACTTGCAGACCATAACGGTAATGTACGGTTTGACATATTGTAATTATCGTAAGTTATTTTCAACGGTAATTAACGGATCACTTTATCCCGTTACAGATGGGCCAGACGACACACTAAGATAAACCATTTGTTTCTGTGTAGGTTTCACAAATGGCCGGATATAAAAAATGTTTTTTAACGTAGTTTTTTTTATTTCATTACAGTTCAGCCTTAGTTTTTATAAAAGTTTTATTTGTTTCGGTCACGGTAACAATAACATAACATGTAAAGCGATTGTTTTGCCGTGACTTGTTGCATAACGTTAAAGTCATCGTCTGAAAAAACAATAAAAAACTTATAGATACATCCAGTTATTAATGATAAATAAATGAACAATTTATCTATTTATGATATAAATAAATTAATATTCCTCGGTCCTGTGTACAGAATGGCGAACAAAGAGATTAAATAAACAGATATTCGTTAAACACTGGGGAAAAAAAGCAACCACGGGTACGTGCAACAAATGAAAAAAGAATTACAAAACTTAACGATCCAAAAATAGGAAATGAAAGATAGAAAGCTATTCAGATAAAAATACACGAAGTCGAGTTTGAAACGTTAAGGAAGGAAAAGAATCACGACAAAGTAAATGGTCGGAAGAGAGAAATACTAAACAAGCTGAAAGAATGAAAAAATCCTCAGAAGTAAGAAAATACCCAGATGAAATGGTATTTTAATGGTCCGTAGTTGAAAAAGCCACTAAAAAAACTTCATTAAATAAATATTTTGTTTTTGATCTTAGGGAGAATCTATCGGTAGAAAGGGAGAAACGCACAGTACACTGCGTTAAGTATCCCCCAAGTAATTAGTACATGAAGATCATTTATCCAAAAAATTCTTATTCATTCCTCTTATTTACTGTTTGATTTTCAGTTGTATTTAGCCACTACCTATCTCATACAATAATATACATATTTGTAAAGCTTTATTTAAACAGACAGACAACTTGCGTTAAAAACTATTCGTCTGGCAGTACCTAAGAGTAATAACAATTACATATTTATGATGAGTTTGGAAACATAAAGTTTCCTTTTTTTTTAATATCAACAGTAATATGTTGATATTACTGTTGATAGCCCTCTGTGTGCTCTCTGGTGTGCCCCCTATTGATCTCATTGCTAGACACAGGGTTGAGAGGTTTTTAGGATGTGTGGATAATGAAGTCAGGCAAGATATTAATAATATATGGCAGGAAAGATGGCTGCAGGCTGGGGTAGCCAGATGGACCAGATCCTTGATCCCTGATATAGTTAGATGGACAGGCAGACGCCACGGAGAAATAGATTACTACGTCACACAGTTTTAACTGGCCATGGGTGCTTTAATGAATACCTCCATAAAGTTGGCAAAAGAGATCAACCTACGTGCATGTATTGTAACGAACGTGACGATGTAGAGCATACTTTCCTGAATTGCCAAAAATGGCAAATGCTAAGATACAATGCTGGTATTGACGGAAAGACTCCGAGAGAGATAATAGATCATATCCTCAGTAGGATAGAGAATTGGAGAAAGGTTGTAGAGTTCATAAGGTCAGTCCTTAAACAAAAAATTATTGATGAAAGGAATATGGGTTTTTAGATTGTAGTTTGGGTGGACAGCCTCAGCGGTGAGAGCCAGCATGCTGAGGTGTGCTGGTTTCGATGAGCCGCTGAGGACTCCTTGGGTTGACTGTTAGGTTTTCTTAACTTAGTTAAAAAAGGGAAAAAATCTCAAAAGAGCCAACCGGTAGGCCTGACCTGCCATGCCTGTATATAGCCGATAGGTGGGGAGGGCCTATTAGAGTAACGGACACTCCCCTGGGTGGCGTAATACCATCAAGTCGGTCCGGCCCAGGGGAGTAGAGAAGTAAAAAAAAAAAAAAAAATTATTTTCAGAGAAAAGTTTAAATTTATTAATAGAAATCATCAATTTTTTAGATTCTTTTTGTTAAAAAAGATATTAAGTTTAAATATTATATAATGTTAAAATTTTAGTTGTAAAAAAATTTCACATTCATAATTTTAACAGAAAACTTTGATTTTATAAAATATATTCCATATTTTACGTGCTCAATTTATTAATTTCTCCAACCTCATTATTTAATATTATGTCACTCTAATATATCTTTTCCCTCATTTTTCTGTTCATTCTCTCTTAGACAAGTATTTATTATTTTTATGAGAAAGACAAGACACTATTTTATTTTATTGACGTTAAAGTTTTTCTTCGGTTAATTTTCCTACGTTCAATTTTTTATTAGTTTCTTTTCTACTTCGTTATACATTTTGTTTTTGTTATGAAAAATGTTTCATAATCTAAATCCAATGTTCGCCTTATAAAATCATAATTTAACATAAATTTTACACAGACGGAATGTTTCATGTGATTTTAATATAAAAGATTCTTTTTAATAAAAAAATAAAAGCTATATATTGGATATTTTCTCATTAGAACTGCTTATGAAAGTAAAATTTACAAGTAATGTGTATAAGATTTATCTCAGAATTACCACTGCTTGGGGCTTAGTAGTAATTTATTGATAAATTTTATTTAGAATTATTTATCAGCGGTTATAATATAATATAATTGCATAATTGGTTCGACCAGCTGAACCGATTAAATTTTAACTTCTCGATTAAAAATTCCTCGATACTGATACAGCTACCGTTTTCTGTTGTTGGCGTTAAATTAACAGTACATTCTGGTCTAGTAATCCATCGATCAATTACATCCATCGCTACAATTATATACGGTTCAAGAACGAGGGACGTAGCTGCTTAGAGTATTAGGAAAACTTAAGTAAACGTACTTAACTTAAATAAACTTAAGTAAACGTACTTAAGTAAACTTAGGTAAACTTAGAGTAAACGTAAGATTCGGAAATTTTGATAGATTTTATTTTTTATCACATCACATACTGTCGCGTGTACGCGACTCGATCAGGATATTGAGAGATTTTTTGAGAGATTGACAGTTCAAAATGTTTACATAGTTACAATTTATTGGTTTAAAAACATAAGTAAAAGAAGACAAATCCATAACAATAATAATAAATGACAATAGTAATAATAATAGACTAATAAACAACTCGCAATAATAATTAGAATAATAACAATAATGGCAACAGCAAACAATAGTAATAGATGTCAATAATAAAAAAATAATAATCATAGTCATCACTACAACAAACAACAGCAACAACAAGAATAACAACAACAACAATAATAATAATAATAGACAGTGTTTACATACAAAACAGAATTTAAAGTAATCGTCAGGATTTATTTACAGGTAGTTAAATATAATTCAGTCTCATTGACAAAAGACATAAGCATGGATCGCTACTCTTAAGACTTTTACCACTAATCTTGTATTAACAACAATAGAACAATACATAAGGCAAGTATAAAGTTCTTAAGCAGCAAATAACTTTGCTGTTAATAAATAAAACTACCCTAAGAGTATGAATGAAATTTCGTACATTATCTCTTTAATGATTTATTACCATTACCTTCTCTAACAGTAACTCACCGAACCATTTCCTGTTTTCGTGCACTGGAATTACTTGTGACGTTATCTTAATCGCGTCGAACTTAATTCATTAGAAATTCACTCCTTTACTGTCCTCCTCGCAGAATACTCTCACTTCAAACTCACATAATAAATCAGGATCATAGATTTTGTCCGTATTCTGAAGTATTTGTAACATTAAAATGCACATCTAATGATAAATAATTACCAACCAAAGGAGAATAAGGGGTTTAGACCCTTATCATTAATTAACACATTAGGGAATATTTTTGAAGCGCTACTGGCTCGTAGACTAGAGGCCGAACTCGACAGGCACGGTGTTCTCTCAGAAAATCAGTATGGATTTAGGAAAACAGATCAAATAAAGGGAAATAAAGTTGATTAAGGCCCGTAAATGGACTCAAAAAAGTTTTGAAATATCGCAGAAACTTGATTTGAAAATAGGCATAAACAGAAATTACGTGAAGATGTTGTTTCGGAAAAAAGGTCTGGTGCCCCTAATACTATCTAGAAGATAGCTATGGAGATAAGACGAGTAGTAAATTGCGACTTATACTAAAGAGGAGTACCTTGAGACAAAGACCTCAAAGGTGAGCCACAAGAAAATGAACGGTGGTGGAGGGAGGAAGGACAGCTCCCTGCGGAGCCAACGTTTGTTCGCACTTGCGTGGATGGGCGTCGGTAATGATGCATGAAGACTCCGGATCCCCTGAACTCAAACGCACCTCCTGGGGTCGAGTATGCTTAATATCGGGCCCCGGGTGCGGGAGTTGGTGAGGTGTCAGGTTTAGTCAGTAGGGCGCAGGCACACATACGCACTTTAATAACATTTTGCGGAACCTGTTGGGAGTTCGATACTATCCTTCGAATAGTTACAGAAACTACCTGTAAATAAATAATCCTAACGATTGCTTTAAATTCTGTTTTGTATGTAATCGCTGTATGTTATTATTATTGTTGTTGGTGTTGTCGTTGTGATTACTATGGTTATTATTTATTTATTATTGACATTTATTATTATTATTTTTGTTTGCTGTTGCCATTATTGTTATTATTCTAATTATTATTGTGAATTGTTTATTATTGTCTATTATTATTATTGCTACTATTGTCATTTATTTTATTTTTACTATTGATTTGTATTGTTTTACTTATGTTCTTCAACTAATAAATTGCAATTATATAAACATTTTCAGTTGTCTGTCGGTCAGTATCCTGATCAAGCCGCGAACACGCCACAATATGTGATGTGATATGGTATTACATGTGCATAAATAAATCTTATTGGAAAACAACGGGATTAAAAAAGTATTTTTAGTGATTTTTGGTTGAATTTTTTCTTTTCGTTTTTTATGTGTATGCAGCTAGAAAGATGAAAAATTCGATATAATATTCCTTAAAACCTTTATAGAAGCTGTAAGAAAAAGTTGTTTTAATTCACTGTTGCTAATCTGGTTTGTAGAGATTAGAAATTCTGCAAACCTAGTTACCTGAACTGGTGCTAGAATGTTATTGAGTAAAAGGAACTTTTTCATTGAGGGAATGTAAAGGAAAACCCCAGTGATCTCTATGATCAATTTTTTAGCATTTTTCAATCATTTAGTAAAGTTGAAATATCGAAATTTGTTCGAGCGTTTACTTAATAAGCATCGTAATATGTAAACAAATTTTAAAATTTCCATTAAAACTAGCTCATAGAGAAACAGAATTTTAGGTCTTACGTAACTAAAATCCGTATATCTTATCTATGTAGGCTCAATACTATCTTCTCAATATATTGCACCAGAAATCTGAAAAGGCAGAACTTTTCATACCACCAAATTGCATGAGAATATTTTTAATTTTTTCCTTTGACACATACTGATTGAAAATGAAGCTGGAGTTACATTATTAGGTCCAATTGCGATAAAATTTAAATTTGGTTTGAGAGTAACCCCAAAAAATTCCGAAAACGAACCTTTTCTTCTTTTTTAACCATTTCTTAAAGGGTTGAACAACATTAAGATGGATTCCTTAATTACCGCCGATACTTATAACAGTTTAAATTTAAAGTACAAGTTAGTTGCAAATATTAAATATCAGTTTTCATAAAAAATATTTCATGGTCTCCCATCTTAAAATTATTTTTAAGAGAATGAAACACAGGATAAAGAGTTCTCGATTGTAAAATCAGAACATAATGGAAAAATCCAACTTTGCCGTATCGTACCACTGAGGTACTAACTCTAGACAAATTAAAAGGAACGCTTTCACCGTTTCACTTGTCACTAAGACTAAAACTGCAGTTTCTGGGATAAACAGAATTCAAGGCATAGTTATAGTGTTAATGATATCTTAAAAAAGGAAACAAAAATTATTTTAAGTAACAATCTTTTAAACATCAATAAAAGAGTCGCTAATCTTAAAAGTTCAATATTCTAAATAACGTACTATAATATTTCAACAAATATCAAATAACATTAAAAGATTCAATGTTATCAGTTTTAAAAATTAAAAAGTACTCAATTGTTTTTTTTCTAGATTTATTTTATTGAATTTCGCACGTTGCTTACAATTAAATATATAACAACATATTACTTTTTCTGTGTGGATTATTAGAAGTATTTAAACATTTAAATATTTTTCCTTATAAAAATGAATGCTCATTTCATATAACAAAAATTTAACTTTATATATATTTTTCTTCTTTGTTCAAAATAATGTTGAAATAATTTTGTTTGGATGATTCTTAAACATCAAAACATAAAAAGAAGAAAAATGCTAAAAAGATTAGTAAAATGTTTATATTCTTCTGATATAAAGTACCTGAGAAATCAGGTAAAATAATTTTATTTTTAAGGTAAGATAAATACAAAGAAAGACATCGTTTCTGTTTGAATTAATTAATTCTGTTAGATTAATTTTTCATTATTTTACTATTTTAGTCTTATCTTATAAGAAATTTATTTATTTGACCTTTAATAAATGTTTAATATTGTACATATTTCATTATAATGTAAAAACCATTTACGACAAATTTTAGAGAGGAACTGAAATATTTCATACATTTTTGAAATTCAATTTAATTATTTTTCATTGTTACTGTAAATGTCAGATATTAGAAGCCTTAGAGTTATTAATTTAATACAGTAATTATTATTATGATAATGACGTTATATAATAATTAAATCAGTCCCCCAATTTTCCTTATTAAAGTAACTTTTGAATTTAGGCTTCCATCACCCCTCCCTGGTGAATGATGAGGCAGTTGCCATACATTGTTATAAGCAGTATTTTAAATAATCAAATCAACTTCGCTTGAAAATGTAATATGAAGTAATTAAATAACATATATTGCTTTGCTTCTTGCTTTTATTAAATTTCTTTAAGAAAATTTTCATTAAAGTAATAAATTCTTATTTTTTATCAAAGAATAATAAATTTTACTCGATAAAAAATAAATATGTAACAGCTCTATTTCAATGTGTTTTTAAAAAATTATATTCAGAAATTTTACTTCTAATATATAGTCCGTAAGAAATGAGGTGAAATACTTTCTTGAAATAGATTTATACTTTTAGGAGTTTTTTGTTCTTATTCAAATGTATAATTCAATGTCGTAGTTGACTGCAAGAAGTGTGGAATCAGCTGAGATGATTTTTTCGGGAAATATGGTATGAAAAAGAGAACGGATCAAGTAAAAAATGTTACAATAAGTATAGATCCAGTAAATGAAGAGCACTGAAGACAAAATGGAACAGGGGAGACGAAGATCTATAGTTCTGGCATTTACAGAGAATAGGTGAAAGAGACGCGAAATAAATTTTTAATCTGTATAAAATATATATTAATTGTAATGGTATTTATTTAGGAAAAACAAATAAATACTTTGTAACTAGATTTACTGAAGATTTCAGAAATTAAAAACTCAACAGATTAGGTTAATGTAATATTAATCTACAGATTTAATAAAGATTAAACATTCGACTTCTGATATTAACAGAAATTTAGAAATTAATAAAAATGACATGAAAGTAAATATATTACAAAAATATTACATATACGGATATAAAGAAAATGTCAGTATGATAAACCATCAGACAGTATTTGAGGGAGGCATTTATAAAATCTGAAATTTGCTAATGATTTGGCGGTACTAATATGAGGCACTGATGAGAATCAGGTGGAAACGAGGGGAAAGGAGGCGCTGGAAGCTATTTATGAGTAGCTCTCTTCGCGGGGCCTTGATATTGCTTCAGATAAAACCGAGGCTCTGATCTCTGGGAGAAGGCCGCTACATGATGTCCGTCTCACAATGAATAACTCAGTGATACGACAGGTCCGCGCGGCTAAATATCTTGGCGTATGGATGGACAAAAACAGGTCGTTTTGACGCCATATTGAGGAGACCGTATGTAAGGCGAGGAGGGTCTGCCCGCAATCTCAAGACTCATAGCGAAATACGGTGGGGCCGCGGGATAAACGGAGGAGGGCGATCGCCACAACTGTCACCTCGGGGATGCTGTATGCGTCCCCGCCTTGGGCCCGCGCAATGAGAATACAGAAGTACCGCATGTAGCTGGAATCGGTTCATAGGAGGCTGTTCCTTCGCATTACGAGCGCGTACAGGACGGTCTCCTATGATGCGATCTGTGTGGTTGCAGGTGTCCCACCTACAGACTTGCTGGTGGTGGGAAGTGGCCTCCGCTTTGCCGGACTATCTGCACAAGAGGCGAGAAAGACGATAATAGCTCACTGGCAGAGGATGTGGGCGGCTGGTGTAAAGGGTAGCTGGACTAGACGCCTTATTCCGGAGATGAAGGCTGGGTGGGGCGGCGACACGAGGAGATCGACTTCCGCCTCACTTCCTTTCTGACTGGACATGGAAATTTCGGTTCCTATCAGGCGAGGTTTCGGTTCAGGGCATCTGCGGCGTGCTGGTATTGTGGCTCTGCTGATACACTGCAACACACCTGGTTCGAGTGCGACAGGTGGATTACTTTTCGGTCTCGGCTCTCGGTGGTGATCGCACCTGATATGGTCGTAGGCCACATGCTCCGCTCTCGGGAACGATGGACCGAGATGGCTAAGTTAGCCGCTTGCATACTGACCCACAAGGGGGCGGATGAGTGCTTGTGATCGTCTTTTTTCTGCTTCGTGGTTCTATTATAAGGTTGCCGCTGGACGTTTTCTTCCTGGTCTGTACCTTCTGTGACTTTCTTTTATCTTCTTGTTTTATTTCCCCTATTATGTGTTTTTTGCTGCTTTCCATGTGTATATCGCCACTTATGTTTACTATGAGTACCGGTTTGTATTTTGATGTATTATGTTTACGGTTATGATTTGTATTATGTATTTGATCTTCTTGTATTATGTCTCGTGTTTTAATTGCTTCTTTATGATTTACTTTCTTATGTTGATCTGTACTATGTATTTTATTTGTCTGTCTATGGTATGTCTTTTCATGATATGACTATTATGCATTATTGTTTTTTTTACTTGTTTCGCCGATGCGTATCTTAATACCATTACCAATCTTGTATGTGTCGTGTCTTTCTCTGCAAGGCCAGAGTGGCAAAAAAAACATCTGAAGCGTGGCGACGTGTAGGGCCAGATAGGCAGCCCACTTGCCTAGGTAATCCTGGCTTGCCCGCATCCAAGAGCGGGTGAGTCGGGATGCTTCTGATGATGGCACGGGGGCGACCGTTGCGGTGTGAGAGGACGCGAGTAAGGGGAAGGTATGCGCAATACATACTTGGATCCTGGTAGGATAGGAACAGAGACGTGTCTCCTGAGGGGGTACGTCTTGGCTGCCCAGAAGAGGGAGTTGGGGCGTCCTTGTGATCCAGGGGGAACCCCGGTTGGTGGCCTCTGGTTGGGCCAATCTATGGGGGGGGGGGCAGGCTGCTTCCACGGCACCCTGAGGCGATCTAGTTATGTTTGATCAGGTGACAAAACACATTCATACACACATCATACAAAATTCTCTTACATACTGATTAAGAGTATGTAATGTGAAGTATGTAAGAAAATTTTGTATGATTAGTATACGAACGTATATTGTCACCTGAAGAAACTTAGAGAATTCTAAGTGAAACGTAGTGTATTTAATTTGTAAGTTTGTATAGTTGATTGGCTAACCCAAGAGATTAATAATGAAAATATTTTTAAGTAAAATGTCTTGTTATTATAATTAATTCCATTCAATCAAGAGGAATATAAACTTAAATATACATTTATGTTAATATTCATATATATATATATATATATATATATGGAAGAAGACCTAGAGAAAGACGAAGAAAGAAGAAGATTTTCTTAGTTGAGGTAAATTCTGATGGTAAGGACTGAAAAGGTGAACAGTGGCGGAGAAGATTTCTGAGGAATGGTGGAGACACTGAGTTACTGTACCAACTACATTGCGACTCAACAAAAATTTAATAAATGGAAAGAACGATGATAAAATTTAAATATAATAAAAATACATTAATTATAAAATTAATTCATTATTAAATATATGTAAACTTGTAGTAATTTTGTTAAAAAATACTTTGAGAACCAAAAGCAAGTAATAGAACAGTTTAAGATAAATTTTTAAGTCATAACTACCATTATCACCTGTAAATAAAATTAAAGGTTTTATCATTTTTCGCGAAATCATCAGATAAAAATAATTATAAATATGAGAGGGTTGGTTAACTATGAAAGACTTAAAAATAAAAAAATAAAAAATAAATAAATAGATATTTCTTTTTTGTGTTGTGAAAGTGTGGGCATCAACAGCTGTGGCCATAAGCCCGGTGGAAATTGGTAGCGTATGAAAAAATGCAATGCTTGACTTGGGATTCGAACCCGAGACTTGGCACGAAATGCCAAGACGCTACCTATTCATCCAAGGAGGTTGCAAATATTTTCTTAATTTTTAAAATTCTATTTATTTGAAGTCTGTAGTAAATTAAGATTTAATTACGTATTTTTTTTGTAGATTTAGATTTAAAGCCGACAAAAGTCTTAGTTTAAAGAATTTAAGAAAAGTACTATTTTAATTTTAGTCATTATATTTTAGTTTTTAAAAGCAATTTAAATATTTCAAAACTTTAATTTAATTTTTATTTTAAATATAGATATGCGAAAGAAAACGCAAGCCATATAATAAAAATTCATTCGCAAGAAAAAGTACGAGGAAGAAACCAGCATATTGATAAAAATAAGAAAAGATTGAAGGTAAAAGGACATGACGTAAGGCTCTGTGGAATAGAAAAATACGTAGAAATAATTTAACATAAATTTTTCCAACTAATTTTTTTTCCACTCGTAAATAATTTGAATGTAAGAATGCCATCAGAGTGCAAATAATTACGCTATAAAATCTAATATACGACTAATGAGATAAAAAAAATTAAAATATTTTCAAATATAAGACGAGCATGACATTTTTAAAAAAAATCTTCCACTTATTTGGAAGAAAACTTCTACATCCCAAGATGAAAATAAAATAAAGGATCATTAAAAGTAGTTAATTTGACAAAAAGTATCCATAAATAAAGAAAATTACGTTCGAATCGAACTGAGAAAACTTATACGTTTATTTTCCCGGCGAATATAGCTACAATAGGTATATTAAAGGAGAAAGTATAGTGATAATATCAAAAATAGGGAACGGGTTTTTAAAAATCTTTACGTTTAGGGTCCAACTAGTTAATGTACACCAAAAAAAAACATATAAGTATTATGTGCGTATGTGTCACTGAGTTTGGTTTTATACCTAAGAAGTCACCAAACCGATTTTTTTTCCAGTTGGTTAAACTATTCATGGGGCATTGATCATATTAATTTTTTTTTTTCAATATTTGTTAAGGGAGTAAGGGGATATCGCAAAAAATCAATATGGAATTTCTTCTGAAGCATTTTAGAGAAAATTTAATTAAAACAAATTTTTTACGTACAATTTTCTGGGAAGATATAAAGAACGTGCAAGATGAGAAACAGATTAAGGAGATATTATGATAAATAAAAATCTATTAGAGATAAACTAGAGTATAATCCAATGTAATATTCATTGACGAAGAAAAGTAAGATTTAAGGTAATATTTTAAGTGGAGGCGCAACTTGTACTTATACATTATAACGAAAAGCTAAAATATATTGAATAAAATAGAATAACATGCAAGCGATTTGTTCTTAATTCATTTAAGTGTTTCAAGAGTAGCAGAATTTAAATTTGTAAACTCAAGTTAAACTCTCAAATCTTTTTTCAAGTGATTCTTTCAAGGAATCCCATTTCTCATTTTATACTTGAAAGTTAGCTTCTCACACAATCAATCTATCCAACCAAACTCCTATCAGACTATCTCCGTTCAAATAAATATACATACACGACATCTATCACATTTTAAAAAAATGTTTATCTCTATTTATTTTTCTCTGTTTTTTACTTCGATCGATAAACTCAATGTAAAGAAACAAAGATCAGTTATTACATAAAATTAACTATATATATATAGTTAATTCTTATATATATATATATATATATATATATATATATATATATATATATATATATAAGAATGTTTCTAAAATGGTGAGCTGGCTGTACTTTTTCGGATTCTACTTGTAAAACTAAACAAAAAATAATTTTAGGAAAAATGGCAATTTCTCCTTTCTTCTCCCCCTGTCCGCCACTTTGTTATTTTTATATAATAATTTATATCTAAAGTTCGGATGGACGAATCACATTAATATTTGGTAGGCGTATTGGTAACAAAGTTTGAAAATTAGCAAAAAATCAGGATTTAAATAATACCTTCGCAAATTACAAAATGGAGACCATGTCTATTTTTTCAATCCGTTATATCTCCATAAATATTAGTTTTATCAAAATTTATGTTATTTTCTAAAATATTAAGCTTTTTATTTTAAACAAAATGACATTTTATTTTTTTAAACCACAATATACACATTGTTTTGAAATACTGAAAATTTTGTTTCGTTAATACCTAATTAAATTCGACTATATTTTGGTATATTTTATTTTTAATAAACGTCGAAATTCTTCATTTGTATTTAATTTCTGTGGACTTCATACATATCATTTTACTCAAAATTAAATTTTTTACTAATTTTGTTTAAAATTTTTATTTGTTTTATACTTCCTGATCCGGCAATGCTTCGTTATTGCTAGATTTGAGTATATATATATATATATTTAATAAACACAACTGAAAGTTTGATAAAACATTAAAAAACTGAACAATACGGAACTTCACAAAATTTAACCTTTCATTTTATCCTGTTTCCTCCTTTTCCTTTTCCCTTTTTCCCATTTTCCGCGCATAAATCGGTCCAGTAGTTTTTAAGTCTATAGCGGAAAAAATTACGAATAATGTCTTTTATAAATATAGAAGAAGAAAGTCTGTGTATTTCTTTCATAAATATCTCGAAACCGGCGCCACCTAGCGGGTATAGTTTTGTAAAAATTTTTCTTTTCACATAACTAAATATATTCTGAAAATGAGCGAAACTGGACCATAAATGCAATTTTTCAAAATATCTTAACCCCAGCGCCATCTAGCGGATCCATTTTTTGAAGAGTTATTTCTTTCCATGTAACTTATATTCTGAATATGAGCCAAATCGGACCATAAAAACAACTTTTCGAAATATCTCAACCCTAGCGCTTTCCTAGCGGGTCCAAACTAATTCAGAAACTTTCGCGGGCGAGCGCACAACTCATCAAAGTTCCATCGCAATCGGATGAATGGTATAGAAACTCATTTTACGAACTTATTTTAACGTTGAATTAATATCGGCTACTCTGGTTAGAAAAATAATCCTCTTCCATAATATTTTTCGATCACATAATAAAATAAAAACTAATACATAAATTTTAGTTAGTAAAAACATTTTTAAATTTTAAATTGGGATTCCATTTCTGGTCAAATGGAAACTCATTTTTGGATTACTCACTCCATGATCTCTTGCAAAAATCAAGGGTAAAATTAAAATTCAAACATGGAGTGTTTTCACATCTTTTATGATTTACACTGAAAGGGTGCATTTTAGTAGATATTTCGAGAAAACGAGACTTAGATTAAGTCAATCTAAAACAACTTTTATAATAAAACATTTTTCAAAATTGACTAAGTAATTTATCTTCTAGGTAAAGATATGAAATAAACTCTCTTACGGAGCCGACTATAACAAGTGTAAACTTGTATTAAAGGTTGCTGTTCCGTTCTATGTTGAGCCGGTTGGTGCTTTACTCTAGCATCTACTAGCGCTATATGTTTCATACTGTAACATTTCATTCGTAGTCTAATGTGACTAGTTTTATTTAGTAGTTTAAAGTCTAATGTGGCTTACAGTTTTTATTGATAATGTTCAATGGTATTATTCTGACTAATGTGTCATTTATTCATCAGTCCAATGTGACTTGTATTTCTCGATATTCAAAAAATTTCTAATGTGACAGATTAAATTTAATTATTCAAGAAGAAGAATATGTTTTAGCTTATTTCATCATCTCAACCATCATTTCAAAATACAATCCAAACTTTAGCATAGGGCAGGGTGGACAGCCTCAGTGGTGAGGGCTGACATGCCGAGGTGTGTCGGTTCCGATGATCCACTGGGGACTCCTAAGGGTTTTTCGTTAGGTTAATATCAAGACCTGTAAAGACCCAATCGCCACGTCACGACAATACATGGTATTGACGTGGCGATATACGGATGGGCAAAAGAACTCAAAAGAACTGACCGGTGGGCCAAACTGCCATGTCGGACTTATAGCCGGTAGGTGAGAAGGCCCATTAGAGTAGAACAGGCACTCCCCTGGGTGGCGCAATACCAACCAGTCAAACCGACCCAGGGGCGTAGAGTTCAAAAAAAAGGTATTTAAAGCCAGAAACTTATTTTCCCAGTGCTTGACCGTCGACGCATATTCTCATACTTTTGGACTCCCTTGAGACATGCATTACCTTAGTCCTCTTTAGGTTTATTTCTATCATTCTCTTGTCTAGCTCTTCTATCCAGACTTTTATGTTACGGTTCAGATTTTCTGGTGATCTAGCACTTGATCATCAGCAAAAGCAAGTTCTGAAACTTGTACCTTCTGCAGCCTCCAATTGCAACTGTCAATTTCCTTTGTCTCTGCTTAGATGCTTTTATTACTCCATCCATGAGAATGATAATGAGATATGGTGACAAATTATTCCCTTGTCTCACTCTAGTTTTCGACAGAAACTACTTTGAGATTGGATTGCCCAGTCTAACATAATTTTTGTATGTACAAGTTGCCATGGCCTTTATCAAATTTTAATTAATGTGTTTTTCTTGAGAGAATTACAAGAAAAACACATTAATGTTTTTCTTGTAATTCTCTCCACAGCTCACACCATTGGTCCCTTCGAAAACTTCACTAGATCAATAAAACAAACACAAACCTTTTTTCTGAATTCATTACTTTTCTCCAGGATCAGTCGTAAAATACGTAAAATAAAAATTGCATCCTGGGTACTCCTTTACGACTGGAGCCCGTTATAATTATACATACTTCTTCTAAATTACGTTAAAGAATATATTTTTATTTTTCGATAATTCTGCCTTGTAATAGTATATAAACTCGTCTATTTTAGCAGTTGATAATATCCAGATTAACAGAACTAGAGATAGCTCCGTTAACTTAATGACATATTATACCGGCTAAATAAACATTAACATATGTAATAAACATAAATTCTGTGTACACTTGGCGATATTTTCTAGTGGGTTCTGTAGAATGTCGATGTACAACGATTTTAAGCCCTAGCGCTGGCTAAATCTCCAAAGAAAGGTTATAATTTTAAGATGTAGAGATATCCTTATTAATAGAAAATTAACTGGATGTTATTACTATTGTTTATATATTTATCTTTTGTCTTACAATCAGAATTATGGCATTAAGACAAAATCGCAAGGAAAATAATAATGTCAAATAAAGATATTAAATTTGAAAGAAAATAGGTTTTTTCAAGACATTATCTTGTTCTTGCAAAGAAATACACAAATATGTTATTACATATTTTTACTTTTTAATATTAGTGTATGAGAATAGTTTTAGCTACGAAAAGAAAGATAAGAAAGTGTTTGCAAGAATAAAGTTTAACAATAAAATAAATAGTGCATAACGGTACAGCTCAGAAATAAATATTTTTTTTCAGACTTGTTTTTATTCCAACAAGATTACACAAAAGAAAACTTTTTTTATAATACATTTAAAAATTAATTTTCTTTTCCTTTATAATTGCAGTTGTGCAATGGAAACAATTTTCTAAATTAGTTTTTTTTGATGAACTTATCTCTGTTTTTTAAAAAATTAACTAAATTTCTAGAAAATTAAAAAAAATATAAATAAATACGTACCCCATATAATATTAAGATTATGTATAGTTATTAAATATATTAGAATATTGATGTGAAATTGATATGAAATGCAAACTAATTCAACTTGTAATATTACATGTAAAATATTACTTTTTATTGACATTTCAGCAGTAAAGTGTTACTTTTTGTTCCGAATGGTATTAATAGAATAATTCTCATATTTTATAGTTTTTAACAAGACGATCTCTGCTCTGCATTAATAAGTTTGAACTCGTAAGTAAACTTATAAATATCAAAGGTTAATATCGTGATTAGTTTCATATTTCAATATTCTTTTTTTCATTGCATTTATTTTTATATCCGGTTTCATAGGACACGAAATAATGTATTCAAAAAATTAATAAAATTAATTTAATTCAATATCAATAATAAAAGGTTTATTTAATATTAAACAATTTTTTCTGCAACATATATTTAAAATAGTTGCCTAGAATAGGGCTAATCCCATTGAAATAAAGATTTCACGATCACCCCATGATTGTGAGTGAAATATCCTACCTACTCTAAAGAGGACCCTAAGGTTTCTTCTGAGTAAGGTTATCTGTATTTGACCCACCGGGTTGGTCAAGTGATGAACGTGTCCTGCCAAATCAGCTGATTTTGAAGTCGAGAGTTCCAACGTTCAAATCCTAGTAAAGGCAGTGACTTTTATATGGATTTGAATACTAGATCGTGGATACCGGTGTTCTTTGGTGGTTGGATTTCAATTAACCATCATATCTCGGAAATGATCGACCTGAGACTGTAAAAGACTACAATTCACTTACACTCATACATATCATCCTCTGAAGTAATACCTGACGGTAATTCCAGGAGGCTAAACAGAAAAAAAAGGTTATCTATATTTACTGTAACTTTTATTTGTACAAAGTAACACAAAAAAAGGGAACTCTTGGAATGTGTAGGGGCAGCCATGTACAGTTGGCAGCACTACTTTATGCAAAGGCAACCTTGCCACTCAGTCATCATGGAGCAATGGAACGGTCAACAGCGTGCTTTCGCCATAAAAATGTTTTACAACACCAACAATGTTTGAAAGGTGCGCAGGGGAGTTCAAAAGTTCCCGTTTTTTGTGTGATCTGTATAAACCTCTTTCTGTTCATCAAAAACCTCTTTATTATTAATGAAATTCATATACATCACATGCTTTCCGTTAGCTTACAATGGTTCAACTACTGTGTTCTCAAATCTTGCAACCTTAATTAAACTTATATCCCAACGTCATACAATAGTGAGAAGTAAGTCGAGTGACAATACAATATTCCATTGTTAATTTAATACATTTCTATATTTTATGTACATGTGGATATCTCCTTTATATAATATAAGGAGAGCATCTTGAGGAAGGGAGCTGAATCGATAAGATGTAGCTGTCCACCCGATTGAATTTGACTGTCGATTCAGTATGACTAGATAGGTATCTGTTGAAGCGGACTTTAATGTAACTAGCGTAAATGTACCTTCTAAAATTTAATCATCTGATTTCATTATGAATAACCGGTATCATTTATAATAAAGTAATCCTCCATAAAATAAAACTGCATATAAATATCTTTTGTTTGCTAAAGAATTAAAACAACTAAAAATAAAAACTTATGTGTCAGTTTAAATATTTGTACAATTAAAAGTGGTAAAATTAATACTTTACGAAGAAATTTTATAACTTAGAATTTAATTTGTTCAAATATGATTTTAAACAACTCAGTTCTATGGAATTATCTGTTATATATATATATATATATATATATATATATATATATATATATTACTAGCTCTACCCACCACGCTTCGCTGTGGCACATTGTGGTTGCATGGATGAGAAATGAGAAACAAAACAAAGCATACGTTTCATAGAAGTTTAATTTTGCAATACTTGTGGATATACAATATTTTTTGTTTTTTCACTGTCTGCGTAGATATAAAGGCTATCTGGTTTGCCGACTCGGGAACACGCAACATACAGTTGCCCATGTGAGAAGCAATCCGCATCTAAATCTAAACCACACAATTCTAAAGATTGACCTTGAGCTTTATTGATTGTGATTGCAAATGCCAATCGAATTGGGAATTGCAATCTTTTAAATTAAAATGGTGTATCGGTCGGGATTATGGGTACTCGAGGAATGAGGACATCTTCACCTTTAAAAGGCCCCGTTAAAATCGTTGCTTCCACTACGTTATTCATCAATTTCTTAACTGCAAGTCGCGTGCCGTTGCAGAGTTTTGGCTGATTAATATTCTGCAACAGGATAATTGCCACTTTTTGATCGAACCGTTGCTAGAATCAATCTAATGAGGAATTTTTTCCCAGTTCCTCCTGGCGCATCCAAGAAGAAGGTCCCCCCCAACTCCGTCATTTATCATTTGCATTATGCGATCATAAATGCCTTTCTGTTCACGCGTTAATTTGGGAATGTTTGATTGGACATATGACTGAAGATCACCAATGTTGTAACTCTGTTCACGGCGTAAATCCACATCAAATGAAGCAATCGCAGCTCGGGTGGGTGCTGGCATTCCCAATTGACTAAGAACTTTATTTGCAATAGCTAAGCACTTGTCTTCAATATTTATCAATGCTTCGTTGTAAATGCCTTCTCTAAATTCCATGGTCATATTGGTATTTTCTAAGCGTACTCTATGCAAAATATCCTCAGCCATATGCGATCGATGTCTTTCCCATACCACTGTGGGAGATGAAGGGAAGCAAGCGGTCAATATAATTGCGAATAATGCGCGAATTTGGTTTGGATGTGCAGTATTGCACGCGTCATTAATACATATATCCCACTGTTGGTCGTTTTCTAATAAATTCAGAGCTTGGTGAAAGGCGCAGCTCAATCACGACACATCACACAAAACTGCCTCGACTAAAGTGAATACTTAATTCAGATTGTATAATAATCTGAATCAGATGCAAGTGGATACGTTTTTTATTTATTTTTTGTTTAAAAAAATTTTTTTTTTTTTTTTTAAATATAATTGGGAACAGGTATTGTTTCACATATGACTGCAGTTGTCGTTAGCTAGTATGGCGAGTGTTCCCCTCGCTTCCGGCAGATGGCGCGGTCACTGGTACACAGCTGACCGTTAAAAAAACTGTTTTCTCGCGGTCGCGGGTATGTGACTGATGCGAAAAATAGATAAAAACAATCTTTGATGCGGGTTATATATCGTGCTAAAATTTGAGCTCAATCGGTGCAGAACATTTTGAGTTTTTGAAGCGTACACAAACGAACTTAACATTTTTATATATAAAGATTTGTGGGGTGCGAAAAAAAGCCCTTTAGTCGAGCGAAAAAACACATTTTAAATGCTTACAAAAGCAGAGTAATGCTTACAAATTACAGAATAATCAAACGACATTGATTTCAGATGTTAATAAACTGCTAACGTAAGTAGAAATTGTGCTGCTTCAGTGTACAACGTGATTCTCGAGTATGAATCTACTAATAAATTACGGTCTCCAAAGAAAACAAAACCCCGCAGGTCAATTGAGAAAAAGGTGAGATTTTGATAAAAACGCGATTCGTAAAAAAGTTACACGAATTTGAATTATTTAGAAATAGTTTAGCGGTGTATTATGTCCTTTGGAAGAGAATTCGGTTATTGTCTTCGACAACGCTTCTTATCATTAAATGAAAAGAATTCCAGCCGTGTTATAGAAAAACAATGATATCAAAATGTGGCTTAGTTCAAAGGAATAATTTTTGAAGAGGTTTATGTTAATGTTCAATCATTGAAAAGGGTTTCGCGTATTAAAAGTAATTATAGTCCATATAAAATTGGTTTGACACATACCGCCATATTGATAATTCGTGTTTTTATTCGGCTCCTAACGAATATGTTTGCCGGCCTCCGTGGCGCGAGTGGTAACGTCTCGGACTTTAATCCGGTGGTTCCGAGTTTGAATCCCGATCAGGCATTTTCATAATCTATAAATCATGTATATCATCATCTGAATCAATGCATAACGGTGGTTTCGGAGGTTAGAAAAAACAAAAAAAAAAACGAATTCGTTTTTTTTTTGTTTGTGAATTTTGTTCTTTGCTTTTACATAGCAAAGAACGCTAAATGACCAAAAAACGATTGTTTGGTTATATATATGTAAAAAAATAACCTACCAAAGGATTTTTTGGTCATATGTAGGGACATTATTTTCTGTGTATTTGGTTATTTCGACTTTTTTTTGTTTGCATAGTCTTAAGTCTATCTGGGCTATAAGAAAGTTGAGTGTTTTAATATATTTACTGTAAGTCATCCTTCTTGTGGCTTTTCTTTTTGTTTTGGTGTTTTTTAAAAATAAAATACAGATGTTTTAGCTGTTAAATGTAATTCAAAGAAATTTGTTACTTAATCAGTTGTGATTTTGTTTACATTGGCAACGGCCATACGGGCTCTTTGTGATTGGTCGTTGTGTTTGACAGCGGCCATCTTGCATTGATCTGATTGGTTTTCCTTTGTTTACATTTCCATCTGATTTATTGCCTCTTATTTATTAAAATACTGTACAAATTAAAAATAGATAGATAGATTTATTAAAAATAGATGAAAACAATCTTTGATGCGGGTTATATATCGTGCTAAAATTTTTTTTATCGTGTTTTTTTTTTATTTATAAAATACAGATGTTTTAGCTGTTAAATATAATTCAAAGAAATTTGGTCGTTGTGTTTGACAGCGGCCATCTTGCATTGATCTGACTGGTTTTCCTTCGTTTACATTTCCAAATTAAAAATGTACAAATTAAAAATAGATAGATAGATTTATTAAAAATAGATTTAATAAACTTAAAATGTTCTGCACCATGCTTAATCGGTGCAGAACATTTGAGTTTTTGAAGCCGTACACAAACGAACTGAACATTTTTATATATATAGATAAAACTAATGTAAAATTTGATTAAAATTTCATTTAATTATGACTAAAAAGTAGAAAATAAAAAAAAATATGAAAAAAAGATTTTTAAAAACATGCTTTTCTTCAAAAACAAAACCAAACAATTCGTATTAAAAAGTAAAAAAATAGTTTTGTTTTTAAGAAGATTATTTAAAAATAAAAACGATATATTATTCATTAGTAAATAGCGAGGGGTGCGCTCTAATTATAAAATGGCTGTATATGCGAAAACTACATACGCTTTTTTTTTTAGTTGTGGATAAGTAGAAAATTAAAAAAAAATAATTCTCGTAAAAGGAATTTTCTTGAAAGCAAAATTATATTTTACTTCGAATTGTTTTGCTTTGTTTGTTATGTTATTCTCCAAAACTGGAGGCGATTAATCAAATTTACTGCATTTATAAAAAAAATTAATCAAATTTTTAGCGATTTATTAACTGAAAGGGGCAACCAGGATATACAGAATATGTTAACTGCATGAATGAACGATAACGATACAAATAAATGGTCAGATGATTTGCCCTGTCCTTTGTTCAATTTTTTTATACAAATATTTTTATTCAATTTTTACTATCAGAGCACGCTGAATGCGGTGAATTTGATTAATCGCCTCCAGTGTTGGAAAATAACATATATAATTTGCATATTTAACGTTAATTAGACGAGGTTAGCGAGTGTAGGTTATGTTTGGCTTAAATTTAAACTTCCTTTTCTTACGAGGGTTTTTCGTAATCTATTTACCTTAGAGAGTGGTATCCGGTGAATATTTTTTTAATTTCTAGTTATCGTTCGATCCCCACCAGAGCTTGTCAGTGTTTTTCGATATTTACCGGCACAGATCCGAAATGTATAATAATAAGCAAATATTTCGGTCTTTCACCGGAGAGTATTGACAATCCCTAATTTCGGTCTTAACGGTAACATGTATATGGTAAATCTGTTTTAAATACAAATAAAAAAAATCAAATTATATAATTCCAACCATCAGATTTAAATATATATATATATGGTATTTAATTAGTATTTCTTCATGCAGTAATCATTTTTCAAGCTTTATCTCTCCCCTCCTTAATAGTATAACCTTTGTTATATAAATTTTTTTATTATTAATAATGATTGAAATAATTAAAAGAACGGATTTTAATTATTATGATTATAATATATATATATTGATGAAACGGAAGTAACAATATTTTTATCATAATAAGTGGTAATAAATTCTTTATTTTTGTTGTTATGTAGGCGATAAACCAGATTTTTAACAAGAAAGAATATAGAACTTTTGTTTATTTTCCATGAATACTCATATATCGTAATACAAAAAGATATTTATTTATATCAAACAAGTAACCAGACACGTATATCTTTCTTTACTTCCTTTTTTTCGGTTTCATGTAAAATTCTTATTTCTTTATATATTTACGTGTATATGTACGTATATTTGTACATCTTTCTCTCACTCACTCAATCTCTCTCTCTTTCTTCTTTCATTCCCTTTAGTTTTGACTTTTATCGTGTTATTTCTTATTCTCATATTGAGTGTATGTCTGTGCATTGTATACATTCTCTTGTGAACTTGTGATACGTTTTTTTTTTTATAGGAAGGAAACAAGAAGATTGAACGTGTAACTTGTTTTCCTGTTGTACAAACGTCATACATCTTTCTGGTAGATATATATTTTTTAAAAGTTTTTTTTATTATTAAAAAAAAAAAAAAGAAAAAAAAAAGTCACCAAGAAAGTTTACGACAAAAATTTTATATGAAGATACATTTTTTTTATATATGTTAACAAATATATCAATATTAAAAAATATATTTTAAAATTATTTACTGTCTATTGTAATTCTCCTAGTATTAGAATTTATTTAACCGATTATCCAGTCTAAACTACCGACCAAAATGATTTGCATTTTCATTCGTTCCAGTGTTGTAGCCCAATAAAATTTTAATTAATGAAATATTTGGATCTTACAAGGGGAAAGCACATCGGCCAGAATCCGACTTCATTTCCTTTTTTTTAATTGTAATATATTGATTTATTACTAACCTCTGATTGTAAAAAAAAATATAAAATGTAAAATATAAAATAATAATAACAATATAATATATAATAATAATATAAAATGTAATTTAATAGGCCTACAAGGAAGTCATATGGTGTCCACATCAGATTTTTTTTTTAAATAAAGAAAACTTTAAAAAAAATATATATCTACCAGAAAGATGTATGATGTTTGTACATTTAAAGAACAATTTAACTAGAATCTGTTAATTTAATTATTACTTTTAAAAAAAAATTAAATATAATGCAAAAATACGTTATAATTAGGATGACATAAATATTAAAAAATTAACAATCAAATAACTTCAAAAATTGACAAGCAACAATGTTGACTATGAAACAAAAAATGCATATAATAAAAAGATTGGACTAACTAACAACACTGCCCAACAAAACATTTTTTTTAATATTTCCTTCACTTCATGAGTCAAATCTTACTAATTTTGGGTTCAGAAAAACGAGTATGACAAAAAGAAATTTTATTAGCTATAGTTTCTGTGATTTAAAATACGTGGAAGTATTTTATTTTAACGGGTTAAGAGAAAACGATTAATTACATATACCAACAACGAAAGAAAGTTCGTTTGATATTTTTTTTATGACAGATAGATTTTAAGAGTTCTTAATTGATGGAAGAATACCTGGCAGTTGGTTGAGTCTGAAGAGAGTCATGCAGTACAGCGATGACTTTTAATTCGCCACTGATTTTCCACTATATTTGATTAAGTCTAGGATAATTTCCATGTTTGCATAAGTCTCCTTCATGTAAACTATAAGTACCGTGCGCTAACCAATTGCGCCACTGGAGAATTCGTGTCCTTCACGTGAACTGCATGTCCAAAAGGAATAGTTGCCATAGTGAAGTAATGCAGCTTTCATATTAAGTTTGGTGGAGTATATGAATAGCCTCCGATCAATTGGATTATGATTCAAATTCAAACATTTCATCAAGCCATTAACGTCGCAGCAAAAAACAAGATTGTTTTTCTTCTCAAAAAAAAAAGAAAAGAAAGCAGATCCCTATAACGATGTTTGTACTGTGAGATCCTGACATCACGTTGAGAAGATTCCATTGCTGTAGTCTTGACCCTAGAAGCCTTCTTCTATGTCGAAGGAGACATAGAAGGAGTTCCTTCTGTCGAAGGAGAAGGCTCCTAGGGCCTTCTCCTTCGACAAATCAAGGTCTCGAATGAGATCACTCAATTCCGCTTGACTCAGTCTGCGCGGTTTATAATCTTTTTCGTCAAAATCAGAGTGATGGGATGTGGAAGGCTTGTTAGGTTCTTTTTCTTCCAGAGTGTCTTCATTTTCTACTTCAAGCTCATAATTTTGAGATGGAGTAGGAATTGGTGAACTATCTTAATGTGGAATAGGTGGAATAGCAGATGGAAGATTAAGGTATTGAATTGTTCCTGTTCTCTTCATTGACAATCCTATCTTTATAGGTGGAGGCAAGCAGAAATAGCAGCTACCTGTATAGTTTGTAGGCTCCCGCCAAACCATAGGTACAGCAAAAGCCATAGATTGTTTTTTTATTTTTCAGCCATTCTCGTAGTATCACTGAAAAGAGTTGCAACATATATGTGGAGCCCATGACTTATCCTGGTCCCCTATCTTCATACCAAAATAATGCTGATAGGCAGTCTTCACAAGAGGCGTCAGTTGCGTTTCTGTGACGAAAATGTTATTTCACCCCAAATGCAACAGAAATTATTAACTGAATATACACATTTTTGTGGCATTTTGTTTTAATAAATTTTTCACTTTAAAAACACTCGAAAATCGTGATTCTGCACTAATCACATCACAAACAGTATGAAACTCACAGTCACAGCTACAGTAATAATGTTTATAATCTAAAAACAGCTGAAGAACATTGTCTTTTGTCATTTAACAGGTGTGACAACTCGAAAAACAAAATTACCCCCAAACTAAAAATGTAGATCGGGTAAAAAATGACATGTCATTGTATCTTTAAAGCAAGAACTAATCGGTCATTTTTATGGTGATTACTGAATTCAGCAGATGGAAATACATAAGAATAAGCTACTCTTGAGCCCGAAACATTTACATTGTTGAGAAGTGTAATATACGGGAACTAGACGAAGAAGGCATGTATCTAATACATACGGATAATCTGAATAAATCATATGTGTAATGATAAGTTATAGGAAAATAAAATAATACATTTATTTTATTTTCTAATGATTATGTTATAATCTGTTCAACTGGTGAACATTAAGCAACCCACTCATGGCCCAACGAGATGAGGATGATATGTATGACATGTGTATGAGATGTAGTCTTGTACAGACTCAGGCCGACCATTTCTGAGACGTGGCGTTAATTGAACTGAAACTACCAAAGTACATAGGTATCCGCTGTCTAGTATTTAAATCCGAATAAAAGTAACTATCTTTTACTAGGATTTGAACCTCAAAACATTCGACTTCGAAAATTAGCTGTTAACCAACTGATTTGCGAATACGAGTTACAAATCACATTAATGAGAAAGAAAATCTCATTAAGGCGAGATGAAGTATGAAAGAGAATGAAGAGAGAACATAAATGAAAAATTAAATGCAATATACTGAAATGGAAAGGCATTTTGATCTCCGATAAGTTACGTGGAATAGCAAAGCAATAGAACGCACAAAGATGCCCAAAAAAATTAAAAATGGAGAGGCTACGTAAAAATGTAAAATTTTTCATCGTCAAACCAACAAAAATTTCAAATTCTTTAAAACATAGAAATAAATGTGACAAATTAAATCAGTAAAGCCTATTTGTAATTAGTAAATACTGGTTAAATTTTTTTCAAGCCAAAACGTGATCTTATACCATAAATTATTCAAATGATAAGTATAAGTTTTTTGGTAAACAAATATCTCAAGAACAGACAATAAGTATAAGTAAAATTCTCATAATAATAAATGGCATCATTAACAGGTTAAACTTGTATTTAACATTTGTTTTAAATGTAAAACTCGTATAACACAAAATGCTTGTTATTCTAATAGCTAAGAGAAAACTATTCATGTTAACAATCTGTATTATGATAATAGCTCTCCGTTTTGATCGTCTACCCGTTACCCCTAACCTAGACTTTACGCTCCGTTAGTAACAGAGTACATACTGTGTAAATAATATATCAACAAATAACAATTTATACACAAAAAATCACATGTAACAAACTTTCTGGGTATGTTACAGTGGTGAAAATAAAGAAGAAAGTCAATATAAACATAAGTTTGGAAACGCTTCCTTAGCGAGTGTCGGCTGGCGAAAGATTTTACACTAAAATCTGCGCCGCCATCGGTAAAATTAAACCAGACTGTACTTCTTCGAACCCAAATTAAGGAGTAAATTTATTAGATTTATATGGTATCTGATCGGTTTAAACAAGGTCCCAAAACTGTATATTTAGTCATTTTCGAGAAATCTGGGATAAAAGACAAAAGGTTAGGGTCAAAATCACACTATTTTATGTTTAGTGTAAAATAACTTCGTTAAATGGGTAGTAAACACATAAAATTGTTAAATAAAACTTGATGTTGAGTAAAATGGTATGAGTAAAGACGAAAGAAACTACAAACGAGCTCAAAAATTTCGAAGTTTATTAAAAACAAAACTATCAAAATGTAGCAGATAGGTATTAAACGAAACAAAATTTTTAATATTACAAAACAATCGAGTAATCATACTACTATTTTCTAATAATAAAGTATTTTACTCTAATCAGCTTTAATTTAATGCAAAAAACATAAAGAAATGATTGATTTTTAAAATTATTAAAATGTTATAAAAATTAGAACAAATTCAATCTAGAATTTAAATAATTTGTTTCAAGGTACTAAATCATTTATATAAAACTTCTACAATTACAATAATTTGTACTATTTGAAAGAAAATCCTATTCTAAAATATTTAAGTATTTATTAGTTAGATTAGTGGGTTGAAGAAATTGTTCAAACCTTAAGTAAAAACCTTCTTTTTTTTAATCAGATATACTTTAATATGAACTGATGAATTAAGTGAAAATTTAAAAACAATATTTTTAAGGTGTAGTGTATTTTTCGATGATTTATTTATGCCAAAAATATTGATTTAATATAAACTTAAAAATTTTTTTTTTTTAAATTATGCGGAAAAAAGTTATTAAATGCGAAAAAATTATTAAATTCAAGCCTCTTTGAAATATAATATTTAAAATAAAAAATTATGCAATAAATAAAAACTATTATGTAATCATAGTGTGAAATTTGTAACTAAATATTTCCTAGATTATGGTTTTACAAAAAAAACATCCGGAAAGTTGTTAGAGTATTAAAAAAAATGTTCATTTAAAAATAAACTAATAATTTAAATTACAAATTATTAAGCCATTAATCCCTGTACTCACTGAATTATTTTTCAAAATCGTATAATTAATTTTAAACGCTACTATACTTTCGAATCGACTTATATAAGAAAAACAATAAATACCTATTTTCTATAAATATTTATCTTCTTTTAATATTAGATTATTTTCTTCAAAAATAAACCCCACAAAATTATTACTAAAAAGCCGTTTTTTAATTCACTTTTTGGTGAGTTTTATTATTAAAATCTTTGGTACGTCTAAAGAGTTTATCGAATTTAAAATTAAATTCCTTTGTTTCATAAGCAATTTGTTTTCTTTGGTTTTATTTTTAATAAAGAAGTTTAACAGTAATATTGGCAAAATTAAAATAATATTTATTAATTTTTCATCTCAAAAAAAATAAATATTTTTATTAAACGAAAAAACGTTTTGGTCTTTTATACAAGATGATTCAAAGAAACGGGAAATTTTAAAAAATTAAATAACGTTAATGAAAAATTTTAAAATTTCCTGTTTCTTTGAATCACTCTGTATAATTTTTAAATATTGTATAATCAACTGAAAAACAATTTTTTGTAAAAGAAAATATATTTTTCCTACATGAATTCACCCTGATTTCTGCACCTTCAGTAAAATTTAGCCCGAGTGTAATTCTTGGGACACAAATTAAGGGATATTGGTTTTTTATGAAGTTTTGTCTTGAAAAATTGAAAAAAAATAGGTCCAGAACTTTATTTCTAGTAGTTTTCAAGAAATCTGGGGTAAAAAACAAAAAAACATACCAAAAGATTGTTTCCAAAAACATTAATTAATGTTTGGCGTAAAATAACCTTGTTAAATAGGCAAACGCGTAAAAGTTTTAAACAACACATGTAGAGAATTTCATTCTGAGTAAAATGGTACGATTAAAGTTCACAGAAACTAAATACAAACAGAATAATTTTGAAGATTATTAAAAATAAAACATATTAAAATGTAGGAGACTAACTAAATCTACCCATCTAATCTAAAACCAAAACCACTAAATTTACCCATTAATTTGGGATCCAAAAACTAATTCGTCTGGCTTAATTTTACCAAAGGCGCAGAAATCATGGCTAATCTTTCGCCAGCCGACATTCGCTAACGAAGTGATTCCGAACCTACGTTTATATAAACCTTCTTTATTTTTACCAGTACATGTTTTACCGGAAAATTTGTTTTATTCTTAACTAATCACTCTTGTGTATATGTGTATTAAAATTGCATATTATTTATAGAAAGGAGAGTCAAAAAAATTTAGTATTATTGATTTCAAAAAGTTAAAAAAACTTTCGTACGAATTCTACCCTACATTGAGGTCATTCTTTATTTAATAAAATGTTGCTTGTATTATCCCCTTACTTTTTCTTATTCAATATATATGGTTAATAAGACGTTAGATTACAGTACTTTGAGCTACAAGGGAAAAAATATTATATTTTAACATTTGATTTCTTACGATTTCATAAAAAGATGAAACCGATTCCAATATTTGTAATCCCATAAAAAAATAAAAATAAATAAAAAGTAAAAATATAAAACTTTTTAAGGCTTGTACTCTTAGAAGGTTTATTATTTTGTTGATATATACACCTAGATTTTGATAAAAATAGTAAAGAAATAAATAGGGTTGGAGGGGTAGATTTTTTACGTATAAACCAGCAATCTAAGTAAAATATTAATCTCTTAAGAATACTTAGACTTAAATATATTTCACTTCGTTGTTATAGACATTCTATGTACGACTTGATAACTGAAGCTATAATTATAAAAAAAAAACTATAATCCAATAACCTGATTATCGAGCTCATAGAATCAATGTTTTGGGAATTTCATTAAATTTCTTGTACGTAATAATTAAAACCACAATTCCAATAATTTATAAATTTTTGTTGAAAAATTATTTAATGAAATTTAATTTTCCTGATTTTATATTCTTTTTTTTATGTTTTAATTAAAGTCGGATTTAATAAATGATTAAATCTAATTTTCATTTAATTTAGATGACATTATTTTGTTTTTAATTAAATTTCTGCTCTAAAACATTTTCAGGATCTTCATATTATTTTTTAAAAATTTATTAAATTAATTTTTCCATAATAGTAAAGAAATAAATGTTTTACAAAATAAGTTATCTATTAAAAGAGGAGAAGTAATAATTACACCCAATATAAATCCACTGCACTGTTGTGACTGCAATATTTCATTAAGATTTTGGAAAACTTTTTCAAAAAAATATTTTGTTTATGAATTTAAAAATAAAAATCTGTTGTTATATTACAAAGGCTTTAAACGTAAGTAATGCATTATGAATTTGTAGAATTTTATTTCTATTATTTTTTATTAATTCTATTTTATTTGCTAGGTTGAAATATAATATTTAATACAAAACATAGTAATATTAATTCCTGACATAAAAAGAAGGAAGAGTCGGTCACTAAAAAATTACAAAAATTACAGTAATTAAAAAAAAATTACCGGATGTACTAGTCATTTCGTGGCTTTTTTCGATAGGTAGAAAAATAAGATATAAACCAAAAAATAAACCAAGACAGGGAACATAGGACGAAATATAAGTTTTTTTTAAACGAGTTTATGATTACGGCTCAGAGCGGTAGGTAATAAGAGTAAAATTTATGTTTAATGACAATATATATGTATTTATTCTTAATGTATGCGTTGCAATCTGTTCAACTAGTGAACAATAAAGCAACCCCCCGTAAACAACGAGATAAGAAATGCTATGTATGACATGTAAATGAGGTGTCGTCTTGTACAGACTCAGGCCGACCCGTTTATGAGATGTTTGGGGTTAATTGAACCCCAAAAACCAAAGTACACCGATATTCACTGACTATTATTCATGACCGTATAAAATTAATTAACTTTTACTATGATTTGAACCTTCGACTTCGAAAATCAGCTGTTAAACAAGTGATCTACGACGACGAGTTAACCACTAGACCAGTCCGCTGGGCTGTAAATAAATATATCTTATCAATGATTATCCTGAATTATATTTTTATTAAAGCAATGAAAATTAATAACATGAAGGATTTACATGAGTTTAATATTGGAGAATAATAGAGCTTTTTAAGAAAATGCGAGGAAAGATAGGAAACAATCGAAAAGTAATTAATACTCCTTTCAGATGTTTGTTTAATCACTATGATGTAGAGCATCTTAAGAATTATTTGAATTATGATGTTAAGATATGAATTATTTATTTAAAACATTATAAAAGTCAACCGAAATTGACTTCTTCAGAAAAACTAGAATTGCAAAATAGTAAAATTTATGAAAGCGGTTATGAAAGCGAAAACCATTTTTAACAACAGAGGTAATTCAATTAATTTAGAAAGAATGGGGGAAAATACATCTAAAAATAGTTATGGAATGTACAGTTAAAGATAAAAGAAGGACAGGAGTAGGAACTCCTACAGAAGTAGGACCTTAGCTGACATTTACTATTCTGTTCAAATTTTCAACAGAGAGATTCCATTTTATGCTAGAATAAATTTGATGTATATATTTTGATAAAATAAAAAAATAGAAATATCTAGTGATCACCTTTTACTTTTTAAATATATTATTGTCATAATATTTATTTCATGATTAACTTAGCAATGCTTATAATGATGTGTTGGCCAGAAAAAATAACCACACCATTGAAAGAAAATATTAAGGAAGAAATTATTCTATAAATTTTCTTAATGAAAAAATGGTTGACTTTATTAAGCTTAATTAGTAGAAGAAAGAAAACCACTATTATTCCAAGAAAAGAGAAAAAAGTAGTAAAAATTACTGAAACAAATAAAAAATTAATAGCTTTTTGAAAAACATATTCTAAATATAAATAGATATATATTTTATATTTATTATTATCCTATATATTTTATAATTAATAAAGGGAAATCTATTAATGTTTTACTTAATTATAAAGATGCTACTTACAATTACTTACTAATAATTTTAATTTACTAACTAGTAATTTTTGTACGTTGTACAAAAATTACTAGTTAATCTTATTAAAAGATAATCTTAGTTAAAGATAACTTAGTTAAAGGATAATCTTATTATTTTCAGGATTATATTACATAAAACAAAATGATTAGTTAAGTTTTCTATTTACCTTAGTTATAAAAAACTAGTATTAAAACTGGTGACAAAGTTATAATTTTAAAACAAGTTATTATTTAAACAATATATATATATATAAACTGTAAAATTAAGATTGAAAGGGAGAAAAATAAATAAAAAGAAAATCTAAAAAATAGGACTGTGCGTGCAAGAACATTCGTGTTGTGTAAGTATAAATCATATACTTGTATCTACTTAGTTTTATCAGATAGGTTAATTAATGTCTTTTATATAAAAATAATATTTGGATATAATAATTAAACAAAAGAAACAGAGCTCACAATAAAATTTTTATTAATTAAGGTTTAGATTGCCGAAATAGTAAGTAAACATTTAATTAAAAATGAATAAAATAAAAAAAATTAATGTACGACAAAAATTACATTGAGAATACACTTTTCAATATCATTTTTTTAATTTATCACATTTATATTACGTCAAAATTAAAACGGATGA
Source organism: Lycorma delicatula (assembly GCF_047948215.1). Classification (NCBI taxonomy): domain Eukaryota; kingdom Metazoa; phylum Arthropoda; class Insecta; order Hemiptera; family Fulgoridae; genus Lycorma; species Lycorma delicatula. Next base: position 107,482,849 of record NC_134458.1, on the reverse strand, counting down.
TGTTCGCGTACTTTTATGAAAAATATTCTTTATATGATTTTTCTTTTTTTTCAACATGAAAACAGATTGGTTTCCTTTAGGATTAGTTTTGTAAGATTATATATGTGTTTTTTATGAATGAAGAAAAAAACTTTTGTTAAAAAGGTTCTATTGTGGGAAATTCGATGTGAACTCGAGAATACATACTATGATGAATTACAAATTGCAGGCTCTGTGGTATTGTATGTGCGCCTATGTGTTAGATTTTCACCGTATGTATATATCTCTTTTGATAAAATTTAAATTTATTTAAACCTTTATAATAAAAGAAACGGATTTAAAATTTTATCCTGTGTATTACATTTGATAAAAGAAAAAAATAATTATGTAAAAGCAAATTTAACTAAACAAACAGAAATGAAAAGAGGAGAAAATTGACAATTTATTAAACAGATATATGAAATTAGAACAAAAATAATATGTTCTATATCTCGTAGTTTTTCCCAATGAAAAGTAAATTAAATTAATCATTCCATAATCCTTCCCCACCTACTCCTTCCATTTCTCGCTTTCTTGCAGCTTCAACAACACTAACGTTACAATCATTTTTTTTAATATTTTTTTTTCGGCTGGAACCTTTTTTTTCCAGATCCTTCTAAGTAACTTATCTTCCAGCATTCTTCTAGTATCCTCATCAAGAAAACGTTTTTCTCACTAAAAGATTAATTGAAGTCGCACGAGACCATAATTTTATTTTGTACCTTCTCTTTCCTAACCCTACCCAAGAGTGTTAGTTAACACTTTGCCAGAATATCATTTCTGCACTACTACTTATTCTTTGTGCGTTTATTAATAGATCACATATCCAACCTGTATATCATACCACTTTCCAATAATAGCTAGTAAACCTCTAGTATTTAATTACACAGATTTTACAATACCATAACACTGAGTAAAATAATCTTCAATTTTTTTATCTATTTCATATCTAAAAATCTGAAATATAATGAAATTTTCTTAATAACTCCTATGAATTTTTGTAAATATCATTCATTACCACGCATTCTATCCTCTCAATATTAATTTCCAAGATTATTCATTGCTTCATTTGTAACAGAGAAATGTCTAACAAACAGTTCTAGTAGTTCCTCATTATATATAACAAATGTTCTATTATAATCTGATCGACGGGAAACATTTTTTAAAATAAAATTACAGAATTTTATTGTTATTTCTTCTTCAATATGTGTAAATTGTGTTAAAATTACTCAAAAAAAAAAAAAAAAAAAATTACTGATTAAGAAAAATAAATATTTTTTAAATCTGATTTTTTTCTTAGTATATAAAAATAAATTTTTAAGAAAACAACTCGTATATCTCAAAGAGGTTGAATATATATTTATATATATTTTATTATACTATAAGTTAATTAATTTATTTTATATTCCTAATGTTTACGTTGCAATCTGTTCAACTTGTGAAGAGTAAGAATGGCCCAGTAGAATGATGTTATGAGACATAAAAATGAGGTATAGTCTTGTACAGACTCGGGCCGACCATTCTTAAGATGTTAGAAGTTAATTGAATCCCAACCACCAAAGTATACAGATATCCATTGTCTAGTATTCAAATCCGTATAAAAATAATACCTTTACTAAGATTTAAACCTTAGAACCTTCGAATTCGAAAATCAGCAGATTTACGATGATTATTTTACCACTGACCAATCCGGTGGGTTAATTAATCAATTAACATGTTATATAAAAGAACATGTCGCGTGATTGGTTCATAACCAACTCCCAGAAAAAATTACTGAAGGTAAATTAATGAAAATTTGTACATACGTTCTTCTTACGGTGTAAGTGTACGCTAAGAAAAGACTTTTTGAAATTCCGAGTTTAAACGGTTAAAATGGATTTTTGATTTTTTTTGAAACCCGGCTATTTTTTTTAATTTCAGGATAAGAAACGAAGATATAAGCTTAATTTTTAGTGTGTGTAATCTTCATGTAAATGTATCAAAACCAGTTTCTAGATTTTCTGTAATTCGCCCTTGAAGGGTGAGAAATGATAAAATATTTTGAAAAATGATTGCATATTTTCCCCATTTCCGACTATACTAAACGAGATATTCAGTATATTTGGGCTTGTAAATACTCTTCAGATAAATATTTAATAACCATTTTCGGATTTTTTTAATTTCAATTTTTTATGGAGTGGGAGGTGAACAGCGCGGCGGCTCAACCAACACAGCCACTGCCATTGTTTTGAATGTGCGACGCGACTGGCTGCATCTGCCTCCGACTATTTGACCAAAAAACATAAAATTAAAAAAAAAGACCTGACCGCGACGGGAATTGCAAGTATCTATATACAGCGGGCGAACTGGAACGGTAATGAAACACAGGCTGTCAAGGAAAAACATACAGGAACGAAGGAAAACGCCGTATATAGTATGCTGGTACAATCAATATATTAGTAAAATTATTTGTTGCAGATCACATACTCTACTTAAAATCAACAAAAAAGAGAGAGTAAAAGTTATCTAACATTTTCTACATTTAATTCGGTGATTTATTTCATGCAAATGGATAGCTAAATTTCCAGATTACTCTTCAGTTAAAAGTTTTTACTGATTAATTTTTAATTAGTGATACCACCATAAAAAGTTCTGAAATAAAATGTTAAATACAAAAGTTTATTTAAAATTTTTATTTGCTTTAATTTTTTATCCCTTAAAATCTTTCGTTTAAAATGCATTTTAAACGAATTTTGATAAGCTAAAATTCTGCTCGAGTAGGTCACAAAAAAACTGGCTCTACTAAAGACGAAATCCCCATTTGAAATTAAAAAAAAAATTCCATAAAATTTGCTGAAAATTTATTTTGATTAAATTTGTATCTATTACAATTTTTCACTAAAATACTACTCGGCTTTACATCATTAAAAAAAAATCATTTCGTTTGTTATTTAGTATCGAAGTTTAATTAACACAAATCATAACTATACAAATTTTGCAGCGTTAGATGTAGATTTCATTTACAAATGTAATAATAGACCAGTGTGAATTATACGGGAAAATAGAAACGTATTTTCAGCTATCAATTTACGGCTTAATCAGTTGTGTCCTGTAGAGAGAAATTTATGGTAACAAAATTTCCCTTTGTTTTATACTCGGTCTAAGTTACTACACAAATTAAGCTTTGTCTCATGGGTTAATATTATTTAAACAGTAATTTACGAAAATTTTGTTTATCTTAAACTATACGTTTTACAAATATACTTTGAAAAAAATCGCTTTTAATTAGTTGGTAATATTTAATTTCCTAAATAATATTCCGATCTTCGTGGCGGAGTGACAGCGTCTCGGCCTTTCACCCTCGGATTTCGGGTTCGAATCCCGGTAAGGCATGGCTTTTTTCATACGCTACAAAATTCCCCATTTCAATATTCGCACAGGGTTTTCTGAAAACTTCTGCAGGGAATTAATCATGCAAATAATAAATGAAATAGACATTTACAACATTAGGTTTAATGGATCGTCTAGGAAATGCAGTTAATTATAAATTCCATTTTATACGAAGAGTCATATCTTGAAGAATTAATAAATATTTAAAGTTAAGTTTGATAAAACAGATAATACCATATTATCAAGCTTCGAGCTGAAGAAAAAGCGTAGGTACAATTTAACTGATTGGCTGAATTGTTAATTGTGCTGGTCTGAACCTGCACATTTCTTACTAAACGCCCGTATATTCTTCTGGACCTTTTTTTTTTTTGGACCTATAATCTTTATAACATTACTTTTAATATTAAAATAGAGTACAAAGACATAAGGTGCACATATATTAACAAACATCTTTTCTAGCACGATACAATAAAAATTTAATATATTATTGTTATTTAACTATAATAATGGGAATAGTACTCTTTTAGGTGAATTATTAAGCAGAAATAATAATACAAAGTTTTTAATACAAAAATTTTTAATTAAAATTCTTTTAAAATAAACAAGAAAATAAATAATTCTCAAAAAAAAATATTTATCAAAAACAAATCTGATTCAATGTGGGGGATCCAAGATGGCAGACAAAAATGTCAAAAATACCATAAAAGTCTAGTTACAAAACTAGTTTTTGCAACTATACTTTATAGATCCGCGCATGTTTCTACCTCCTTATATCTTATTGTTTTGAAATGTAAAGCCGTTTCTGTATATTAGTATAATATTTTCAGTGACACTAATCTTTTTAGTAATACAGTCTGTTCATTATATTGTAATACATATTTGAAAAACCTAAAAAGTTATTCAATAATTGATAACATTATTAAAAAATTCCTTTGCAGTTCTGTGCAAGAAGAAATACTCGTTACTTTATAATATATAATATTTTTTGTGTAATTATTCCGTATAATTTTTTGCGAAAGAAACATACAAAATATAAATTAGTTGAGAAAACTAAAAGGGACATAATTTTTCTTTTATAATTTGATATTAAAATATGTTTTCTACTTATAAAAAAATAAAACTATTATAACAGTAGTTTGATGAAAAAATTAAAAATAACGAGTAGACCCCACACCCTAAGCATCAAGTTTAAAAACACTCACCACAGTTTGAGGTTATGTCGCCTTTAAATTAAGCATAACTGAAGAACTTCAAATACACTAATACAGCATATTTAGATTTAAATGAAACTGATCTAGTAGTTTCTGAGATTTTCGAGACGCAAAATTTGATACATGAATGGTATTTTCGTAATCCTCACACCTCAAAACATAAAGAAAATTCATTTTTATACCCTCAATTCCACCATGACACCAAAAAAAATATATACCTCAAATTGAGGTTATGTTGACGGTTGGTGACCTTAAATTTACCGTAACTCAGGAATGACTCCACCAATCTTCATCTAATGCATAACTGCACAAACAATAGTACAGAATATCTAAATAAATGCAATGAAATTGATCTACGTAGTAGTTTTGGAGATTTTTGAGACACAAATTTTATACATAGACATATATACACACACAAGGAAATTACATTTTAAATGAACTATATTTTCGTATTCCTCACACCTCAAAACTTAAAGAGAATTCAGTTTCACCTCCCTAATCCAACTGTGGGACCGAAAGTAATACCGTACATTTCTTCGAAAAGTCGGTAAAAATTCATCTTTTTTTTGTCTTCAGTCATTTGATTGGTTTGATGTAACTCTCCAAGATTCCCTATCTAGTGCTAGTCGTTTCATTTCGGTACACCATCTATATCCTACATCCGTAAAAATTTGCTTTACATATTCCAAACGTGGCCTGCCTACACAATTTTTTCCTTCTACCTGTCCCTCCAATATTAAAGCTGCTATCCCAGGATGCCTTAATATATGGCCTATAAGTCTGTCTCTTCTTTTAGCTATATTTTTCCAAATGCTTCTTTCTTCATCTATTTGCCGCAACACCTCTTCATTTGTCACTTTATCCACCCATCTGAACAATCTCCTATAGCACCACATTTCAAAAGCTTCAAATCTTTTCTTCTCAGATACTCCGATTGTCCAAGTTTCACTTCCATATAAAGCGACCCTCCAAACATATACTTTCAAAAATCTTTTCCTGACATTTAAATTAATTTTAGATGTAAACAAATTCTATTTCTGCTGAAGGCTCGTTTCGGCTGTGCTATTCGGCATTTTATATCTCTCCTGCTTCGTCCATCTTTAGTAATTCTACTTCCCAAATAACAAAATTCTTCTACCTCCATAATCTTTTCTCCTCCTATTTCCACATTCAGTGGTCCATCTATGTTATTTCTACTACATTTCATTACTTTCATTTTGTTCCTGTTTATTTTCATGCGGTAGTTCTTGCGTAGGATTTCATCCATATGCTATTCATTCTTTCTTCTAAATCCTTTTTACTCTCGGCTAGAATTACTATATCATCAGAAAATCGTAGCATCTTTATCTTTTCACCTTGTACTGTTACTTCCAATCTAAATTGTTCTTTAACAACATTAAAAGCTAGTTCCAAGTTAAGATTAAAACGTATGGTGATAGGGAACATCCTTGTCGGACTCCCTTACTTATTACGGCTTCTTTCTTATGCTCTTCAATTATTACTGTTGCTGTATGGTACCTGTAAATGCTATCTCTGTATTTTAACCTTAATTTTTTTTAAATGCTGAACATTTTATTCCAATCTACGTTATCGAATGCCTTTTCTAGGTCTATAAATTCCAAGTATGTTGGCTTGTTTTTCTTTAATCTTCCTTCAACTATTAATCTGAGGCCTGAAATTGCTTCCCTTGTCCCTATACTTTTCCTGAAACCAAATTGGTCTTCTCCTAACACTTCTTCCACTCTCCTCTCAATTCTTCTGCATAGAATTCTAGTTAAGATTTTTGATGCATGACTAGTTAAACTAATTGTTCTGTATTATTCACATTTATCTACTCGTGCTTTCTTTAGTATAATGACTATAACACTTTTTTTGAAGTCTGACGGAACGTCCCCTTTTTCATAAATATTACACACCAGTTTGTATAATCTATCAATCGCTTCCTCACCTGCACTGCACAGTAATTCTACAGGTATTCCGTCTATTACAGGAGCCTTTCTGCCATTCAAATCTTTTAATGCTCTCTTAAATTCAGATCTCAGTATTGTTTCTCCCATTTAATCCTCTTCAACGTCTTCTTCTTCCTCTATAACACCATTTACTAATTCATTTCCTTCGTATAACTCTTCAATATATTCCACCCATCTATCGACTTTACCTTTTGTATTATTAACCGGTGTACCATCTTTGTTTAACACATTATTGGATTTTAATTTATGTACCCCAAAAGTTTCCTTAACTTTCCTGTGTGCTCCGTCTATTTTACCAATGTTCATTTCTCTTTCCACTTCTGAACACTTTTCTTTAACCCACTCTTCTTTCGCTAGTTTGCACTTCCTGTTTATAGTATTTCATAATTGTCGATAGTTCCTTTTACTTTCTTCATCCCTAGCATTCTTATATTTTCTACGTTCATCCATCAGCTGCAATATATCCTCTGAAACCGAAGTTTTTCTACCAGTTCTCTTTGTTCCGCCTAAGTTCGCTTCTGCTGATTTAAGAACTTTCTTTTTATCATTCTCTCATTCTTCTTCTACATTTTCTACCTTATCTTTTTTACTCAGACCTCTTGCGATGTCCTCCTCAAAAATCTTCTTTACCTCCTCTTCCTCAAGCTTCTCTAAATTCCACCGATTCATCTGACACCTTTTATTCAGGTTTTTAAACCCCAATCTACATTTCATTATCACTAAATTATGGTCGCTATCAATGTCTGCTCCAGGGTAAGTTTTGCAGTCAACGAGTTGATTTCTAAATCTTTACTTAACCATGATATAATCTATCTGATACCTTGCAGTATCGCCTGGCTTTTTCCAAGTGTATATTCTTCTATTATGGTTCTTAAACTGTGTGTAGGCAATTATTAAATGATACTTCGTGCAAAACTCTATAAGTCGTTCCCCTCTTTAATACCTTTTGCCCATCCCCTATTCACCCACTATATTTTCTTCCTTGCCTTTTCCAATGCTTGCATTCCAATCTCCAACTATTATTAAATTTTCATCTCCTTTTATGTGTTTAATTGCTTCATCAATTTCTTCGTATAAACACTCTACCTCATCATCATCATGGGCGCTTGTAGGCACATAGACGTTAACAATCGTTGTCGGTTTAGATTTTGATTTTATCCTTATTACAATGATTCTACCGCTGTGCGTTTTGAACTACTTTACTCTCTTCCCTATCTTCTTGTTCATTATGAAACCTACTCCTGCCTGCCTATTATTTGAAGCTGAGTTAATTATTCTAAAATCACCTGACCAAAAGTGGTTTTCCTCTTCCCACCGAACGTCAGTAATTCCTACTACATCTACATTTAACCTACTCATTTCCCTCTTTAAATTTTCTAACCTACCAATCTTTTTTAAACTTCTAACATTCCACGCTCCGACTCGTAGAATGTTATTTTTTAATTTTCTGGTGACCCCTTCCTTATTAGTCCCCACACGGAGATCCGAACGGGGTACTAGTTTACCTCCACCCCCGAAGGTCATAAGCAATAATTTGTCATAAATTCTTATGACAAATTATTGATTAGAAATTGCATAAAGATCATACGTATTACTCAAACATATAATTTATAGATTTAGAATAATGTAGTTTTAAAATGTAACAAAATAATTGTTTGTAAACAACATAGTAAAGTAAACGTGGTTGTCGGTAGACATTCGATTTGCTTATACACGTTCGGTAAAAATATATAAAATATTTTATAAAGTATAAACAGAAGTATCTTCTATTTATAAGGAATCTAATTGGGTCGATATAAGATTATGTCTGTTAAGCCACCGTAGGATTAGCATTTTCCATTCGGCAAACGAGATTTAATGACGTGTTTGCAGTTATAATAGAATTCTGTTAGCTGTAACGTCAGAAAAGCACTCTTACCTAACAATCGCTAAACAATAAGTTCAATTAAAATCAATCTGCTAACAAACAGAATGATCTCCGATTGTGTCTGCTTAAGACAGTTTGAATTAAGTGTTTCTGTAGCATGAATAATTTATTCATCTGAATGTCCTATGCAACACTCTAAACCTTAATGAAATACAGTAAATACAGTAAAGTATAATACATCTAATTGAGTTTATGCAATTAATACATTCATGTAATCATATAAATTAACAAATTTAATTTTACATATTTTATAAAATAGAAAAATATACGTTTATAATTTCCTGCAATTGTAGTCAAGATACCAATTAGTACAAAAAGATACCAAAATAGTTAAATTTATTTGTTTACTCTAACATGAGCGAGTTTTAAAATATAATCCGAAACTTTGATGGTACAGTTTTAATTAAACTGAAAATTATGTTAAATTATGTGAATTAAAATGTAAATACCGAAGTAATATATCCTATACTCTTCTTTTTCCTGTTTAGCCTCCGGGAATTACCGTTCAGGTATTATTTTAGAGGATGAATGAGGATGATATGTATGAATGAAGTGTAGTCTTGTAGAGTTTCAGTTCGTATATATCCTATACTTTTTTTTTTTTTTTTTTTTTTCCCTACTCCCCCGGGCCGGTTATCCAATTAAGTATACGCAGCCCGAGGGAGTGTCCTTTTACTCTAAGGGGGCCCCACCCACCGGCTGTATGTCCGGCACGGCAGTTTGGCCCCCCCGGTCGGATCTTTTCTTTTATTATTGCCTGCCTCAAATTCCCAGGACCAGGACCGAGTCCGGCAATGCCGTCCCCAGCCCCAGCCCCAGGAACCGGGTCTCGGTCTTGTACTTTGCCTGCCTCTAACCCCGCTGAACACCGGCATGGCCCGACTATGTCGTTCCCAACCGCGGCCAGCAGGGCCGGGACTCGGTCTTGAATTTTATTACCCCATTATTAATGTTAAAATCCACTCCTTCTTCCCTCATCATCCTTTATCCTTATTACTTGGGTCACGAAAGACTCAAATTTGTGCCAGTTGTTCTTATTGGCAGTCAGGAACGATAGCATATCTAAAGCAGTCAAAACCTGTATCCCGTAGCGCCATCTCAAGGGTAACCATCTGGGGCATGTGAATAAGGTATGTTCCACTGTGTCCTCCTCAACACAATACATGCATGTTGAGGAGTCTCGACGTCCGAATCGATGTAGGTAATGTTCGAAGTTTCCATGTCCTGTCATGGCCTGTGTGGTATAAAAGCTCATTTCACCATGTTTTCTTTTAATCCATATACGGATGTCAGGAACCATTCTTCTTGTCCAAGAGGCAGTCACGCATCTATCCCATCTCTCCTGCCACTTATCATATATAATTTCGTTGGCCTCTCTCTTGTCCATGCCGTGAAAACGTAGCCATCGCTCAAGGACCAAGAGTTCTATAGGTGGGACCGATGCCAACACGCACGCTGCCTCATATGAGATGGTGCGGTATGCGCTTATAACCCCAATCAACATCCTCCTGTGCACACTCTGAATGCGTCTGACATTTTTTTTGATGTTCATAGCTCTATGCCAAATCGGGGCGGCGTATAACAAGGTGGAAGTCAATGCAGAAGCAATAATCTTTCGTTTGGAAGCTTTCGGCGCAGCTGTTCTTGACATAAGGCCCAGCAAAGATTTCAGTAACCCCTCAGATTGCCCACATTTATTGGCTATGTGGGAGCTGAAGGTCAGCGACTTGTCGATAATTACTCCTAGATATTTAGTGTGTTGTACTCTCCGTATATTATATCCGCCTATTTTGAGGTCTAGGTTGCGTATGTTTCTTCTGCCTGCTAATATGTTATACTCACATTTTTCCAGGGACAGGGTCAGACCGACACTTGTCAGCCACTCGTGAATGGCACCCAGGGCAATGTTCGCAATAAATTCTAAGTCATCTACAGCTCTGGCCCCGACAAGAACGGCCAGATCGTCAGCATACGCCACTAATTCGGCGCCTACAGGCATTTGTAGTCTCAGTATATTGTCAAACACTATGATCCATAATAATGGGCCAAGAACCGACCCCTGAGGAACACCGCCCAATATCTGGTGCCTGATATTTCCGTCGAGTGTTTCAACCACAGTCCACCTTTCGGTTAGATAGTCTGCCACTTGTCTCTGGAGGTATGGGCTGACCTGTTTTCTGTGCAGCGCCTCCAATACTGCACCCCACCTGACTGTGCCAAAAGCGTTTTTAATGTCTAGCGTGATAAACAGAGGAATTCTCCTGGTTCGCCAGGTCCCGGCTCTAGTATCATGTGCCCAGGATACTATTTTATTAATGGCATGAACTGCCGACTTTCCCTTTCTGAAACCATATTGGTTATCATGTATTCCATTCCTGTCTTCTAATTCCTGGGATAACTTGTCGGCGATTAGCCTCTCCGCCACCTTGCCCATGTGATTAATTAAGCTAATGGGCCTGTATGCTGTCAAATTTGCATCTGTGGTTCTTTTAGGTAAAAATACGGTTCGGGAAGCCTTCCAGCAGTCAGGGAAAACTTTGTGCAAGACACCAAAATTGGCGATGTCGGTAATCTCCCAAGGAACGTTTCTCATTAGTCCCTTGAGGATAGCGGCTTGAATGCCGTCAGGTCCCGGACTTTTTATGTCTCTAAGGCGGCCTATTGCTTCTTTGACCTCTTCTTGCGTGAATCTATATCTTTCACAGTCCGGCCATTCAAATCGGCAAGCATCTCTGACCGGGAACAAATCTGTTAGTTGTGCAGTTGCATTCTCCGACGTGAGGACGGGCAGACGTCGTCCGAACCTCTTCATAACTATTTGGTAAGCCCGCCCCCAGGGATCGGAGTCCAATTCAGAGCATAATTCCCTCCATCGGTTCCTTTTTGCACGCTTGATCATGTAGTTAAGCTCTCGCCTTGCCGCCGCAAATTCATTAAGTGCGGCTTCAAATGGAGGGCCGCCTCCTGCTCGTAATCTATACTTCTTCCTTCTCCAGTACTGTAACCTGTTGCGCTGCAGGGCAATTTCTGGTGACCACCAGTAAACTGGATGCTTTCTGTTAACCGATTGGTGGATCCTGGCCGTTTCCTCTGTAATTATATTCTGCAGGACTAATGGTGTGAGCTCATTATTATTTGCCAGTTTAGCAGCAGTCCTATTGACAACCATATCAATTTGCCATCCGTTTAATCGTGGTGGTTTAGAAGAGGCATGGGCGAGAGCGTGAGAGCTGTCCATGACCAACAGGGTGGCACGATGGTCGCTGCCTGTGTCCGATTCGAGCACACACCAGTGGAAAGTGTGTGCGTCCCATCTACTATCAACCAATGTTAAATCGAGAACCGTTCTGTGTCCTCTTGCCTCGAAGGTATATGTGCCGTCGTTAAGACAAATAAGGCCAGTAGCCATCATCATATCCGCGAAAATCCGACCTCTGTTGTTTGTGTATTGACTACCAGCTATAATGGCTTTACAGTTAAAGTCACCCATTAATATGACCCTTTTGGGTGCTTGTATTATTAAAATCGTAATTCTGTCAATATATGTCTCAAAGTCCTCCAGAAGAACATTAGGACTAATATAGCCAGCAACTAAAACAAATTCAGCGAAAGTGATGGCAAGGATACCCTCCTCACGATGATACAGTTGCCACGGGCATCTATTACTGTAGCTCCTAACTGCTACATCCCCGGCAGTGTCGGTGGTCCAAACGTGGCGAGCCGCTTCAATTCTATTAGGCTCCGTTATAACCAATAAATCGACATCGATTTCCATGGCCGTCGCTCCCACTAAGTCAAGGGAGAGACGACTCCTGTTGGTGTTTGCCATCAGTAACTTAGGCATCGCCTCTGGAGCCGCACTTCATGCCTCCGGTGCGGTGTGTTTCGCTGCCACAGTCTAAGCACTTCATGCCTTCTCTGCAGTCCCTAATTACGTGCCCTTTCTCTCCGCAATTAAAACAGAGGGCAGACCTGTCGGGACCTTTGCAATCTATACTCCTATGCCCAGATGTCCAGCATCTCTGGCACTTGTCATTTTCTGTGCGGATATAAGCACGACAGTGTACCCAGCCTATTTTTATTCTGCTGGCGATCAGTTTAGTGGCAGTTCTATAGTTAGTAATTACAGTGGCATTGCGGGTGTCACCGTAAGCATGTCTGATAGATGTAACTCGGAAGGATTCAGAGGAGCCAGCTACCGCAGCAATAGCATCGTTAATCTCTCTTTCCGTAGTGTCGGCATCCAGGTCTTTTATATGAACGACTGCTCGCCGATCCCCTCTTGTCCTCAAATCCACTTGTAACTCGGCGGCTCTGTCTCGAAGGGTGGTAGTGAACTGTGCAGCATTATCTTCACCCTTGATTCTGACTTCCAGCTCATCATTTCTGCCTTTCCTAAAGGACAATACTTCCCCGGCCTCATCCTTAGTTACTTTGTTTTTAACAGTTTTAAGTAAGTCAGCGAAGGATTTTCCTTGTGCCTTCACTACGACTATTTTGCTACCCTCAACAGGAGGAGTGGCCCGTCGTCTGGAGGTCGATCTGGATCTTATCCGGGTTGTATCGAGCCTCTCAGGGACAACTAGGGAGACCATTGAGGCGTTATACCTGTTCATGTATATCAGAATCTTTTTAATAATACTACCATGGGGTCCGCTAGGCAAAACATATGTAGCATCTTTTGTCTTATCCAGCACTCGCCTTATCGCCTTTAATAAGTATCTGGCCGTCTGTTTTTCATCTAGAGTCGAGTCGTAGAATATGGTATATTTGTTCTTTTGTATTTCATTCTCTTCTTGGTCTGTGATCATGGTAGTGACATCATGAGCTATCGTACCAGGTTTGATTTGTTCATTCGTGGCTCTTCTAGATTTTGGGATATCCACGAACTGGCAAGTATCCCCATGACAATCTGTGAGGGAAACAGCCTTAAATTTCCCCATAGCACGTGAGGACCATCTTTGTGGGAGTCTCTCGATTAGTTCTTCATCGTTAAGTTCAGTGTCTAAAATGTCTGCCTGTTCCATTAAAAACATCTCGGTTTGAGTAGCCTGTGTCACCACATTTAGTGGTGGTGACATCTCAGATAGGGCCTTCAGACCCATATAAATTTTCTTAAGTTCGAGCTCGTGCTCGCCGATGTATTTGGTAAGTCCAGGGCCCATGTGCTGCTTTAGATCCACCATCACAAGACCAAGTTGGTATATGATGCTACCTAGACTATTAGGATTGGACTCTTCCTCCTCGGAGGAGCCCTGCCTGAAACGCTTCTTGCCTTTTGAGTCGGCCACCTTTTTAACATTCGCGGATTTGGAAGTTCCAGCTCTTTGTCCAGTCATATTTTCTGTTGGGAGTGACCCACGACGTCTCATTGTCCACGGTTATACTCCTTGGACAATTCCGCGTCGAACGAGTACCCACACGCCAAAATAGGGGACCCCAAAATTTGGGGGGGGGGTTGGGGGGGTCGGTAAAATGTATATGTTGAAAAATGAGGTCCAAAAATTTCCAAAAAAAAAATTTTTTGGGGGGGGTCAGTGGGTAGGAAAATTTGTAAAACAAATTTGGGTCGAAGAATTTCAGTTTTGGGATCTATGGATCAGAAGATATGTGAAAAACTATTTCCCCTATATAACGCTCGCTAGGACTTAGACTAAATTCATACGAATTAGTAAGCTTGAATGGAAAATTTTCTAAGTGGTTGTTTACCAGTTAGAATTATGCATGTATTGTCCAGTTCGTTTAACTTAGAAAAATTTCAATAAAATTGTCTATAATATAACCTCAAATTTGGTTATTAGCTTCGTAACAGAGAAAGTACTCACGATAAATATATGTAAATATCTTCTCTTATGTCTTCATTCACAAAATAACACACTGTATCACTAGAAAATAACTTAGTGTCCGCAAAATAAGGCAAAAAAGATGCCTTATAGTCACTTAAACCAAAAACATAAAAAACTCTTAATAACAAGGTAAATCCGCGTCCAAATCTCTTAAAAATTTACAAGTATGTCCGTTATCCAAAGCACTTAGATTCCCAAAGGTCCAAATCAATAAAAACACCAAAAACCCAATCGAAAACACAATAAAACGCGGAGCACAAATAAGCACGTCTTAACAGACGGAGTATCCTCACTCGACTATATATCCTATACTTAACTAATAAGAATGTGACTCGGCAACAAATGATTGTCGAGTTACTAGAAAAGAGAAATCATTGAAAAGAAAACTGAAATTTAACTATTATTGCTAGACCTCGATCTGACTGTATTACACGTGGTAATCTAACCCTGTATTCGTTGTCCTACTCTGACATAATTATTTCTAATAATGGAAAATCGATTGGCTTCAACTTTCAAGAAGTTGTAACAATTATTTAATGAATTTTTAATGAAATAGGAGGCTGAGTGCAGATATGATAAGTTCTATACAAAGATTTCCAGTTAAGAGGATCACCGGTTATTCGAAGCAGCTGTTTTATTGGGACAGTTTTGTAAAAACAGATTCGTATTGGTATAATACACGTAAAATTACGTTGGTTTAATGATCCAAAACGCCGGTAATAAGGCCCACTGATTTGTATGTTTCATTACTTTACTCGTAAAATAACACAATTTTTATTAATGATGTGAGTCGTTTAACTGTTGTTTAAATTCTATAGGGAGGGAGATAACATCTTAATCACTGGAGAGAAATTTTGGACGTACTGGCCTGCACAGTAAATAAATCTTTCAAGTTGGGTGGGAGTTGTGTGGGTCTACCACAGATGTCAGTGCACCTGTCACCTGTCAATTTGTTGTAGGTAACTCAATTATACCCGATAGTTGGGAATAAGTAAAAAGTACCACAATAAGAAATCGCTTTACCAAATGTGGTTTAAGAGTCAAAGCCGATGATAATACTAATACCTTTTTCTGCATAGGTTCAACATTTTGAAGAGTTCACGAAAGACAATGAAAACATAGAATGTTAAGACGAAATGAAACCGGGGATGACGAAATAATAAAACAGATTAGCAAAAAAATGGATGAAATAAGAGATGATGTAGACGAAACGCGTATATACACAAGATGCAAAGAATTCACTGACGGACTTCAGTGGTATTTTATGCAAGAAAATAGTGAAGGAAGAGGGCTTCCTTCACTTTTTTTTGGTGGGACTGCGAGTCTCCACCAAATTTGTAAAACGGCAGGTAATGTAAGGGAGACGACAGAACAGAGTAAACGAATTTTTTAAAGAAGTTTAACCAAGATAAAGACGAAGCAAATACGAGTTTTTCGATTGATAGGATTGAATGTAAAGAATTGCAGGGTGTTTTGTGAAAGCTGAAACATCGAACAGTTGCGGGAAGTGATAAAATGAAAGCTGAAATGCTTAAGTGCTCTTCAGAGAAGATTAAAGGATGTTTACTTAGATTTTTCAATTTGTGTTGGTGTGGGTCAAGAATGCCAAATGAATGGATAATTACTGTAATCTGTCCAATATTTAAGAAGGGAGATAGAAATATTTGTGAGAATTATCGAGGAATAAGCTTATTGAATGTTGCCTACAAATTGTAGTCGAAAATAATAACAGCCAAGTTGGGAGTCACAGTGAATATTATGTTACTAGACGAGCACACGGATTTCAGGGTTTATAGATCGTGTTTGGATAATGTATTTAGCGTTTGACAAAATGGGTTGACCCTTGATCTTTGTTATTTTGAAGAGACGGGATCATCCATTTAACAAAGGTGATTAAAAGTCTGCAGAGAGATTCGAAAATATTTATGAAGGAAAACAAAAGTATGTTGGAGGCAGTAGGTCAGGAACGTTTTCAGGCATATACTGCTTCTCGCGGAAGACGGAGGCGGTGGTCATGCCCGGGAAACCTAAACTTGACCCCATCACGTTACGTGCCGGTGAGACCGAAGTTCTGACCTCACGTAAGAAAAAATACCTTGGAGTGTGGCTTGACTACCGAAGGTCGTTTTAGGAGCATGGTCGAGAAGCATTAAACAAGGCTAGGGGAACGGCTGATGCCCTAGCCAAGCTGGTGCTGAATCGGGGTGGCCCATCCACCGGAAGAAGGAGACTTCTTGCTTCGGTGGTATAGTCGGTCTGCCTGTACGGGGTACCGTTTTGGGCTAGGGCTCATAGTACTAGGCGGGCCAAGGAGTTCCTGGGCGGCTAGAAGCGAGTGCAAGCTTTGCGGATCGCACGTGCCTATAGGACGGTTTCCAGTGACGCCGTGTTTGTCATCGCCTGGGTGCCGCCCTTGAGTCTCATGGCGGAGGAGAGGGTGATGAGACAACGGGGTGCTTTGCCAAGTGTCGCTCGTCGCGATTGGCTTATCGGGCAGTGGAAAGAGAGGTGGCAGACGACGCAGACAGGAGGATGGACGAGATCCCTCATCCCAGACATCAAGACCTAGTTAGGGAGGAAGTCCGGAAACCTGTCGTACGAACTCACCCAGTTTCTGAGTGGCCACGGATGCTTTGCCGTTTACCTACATAGGATTGGGAAAAGAGTTTTCCCCCTATGTAGGTATTGTGCAGTCGTCGACTCCCTGGAACACGTGGTGTTCTGGTGTGGGCGCTGGTATGATGTACGGCGCCCAGTAGTCGAGGAGTCCGGTTTCCACCTGGTACAATTGCAAAAAAAAAATTTTTTTAAAGTTATTGTTCCTGATGAGGAAGAGGTTAAAAAAGCACTCATTGAATCATTTAAGGTGACTCGAAAATTTAATTAGAGTATTTCACCAGATAAAACCAATTTTGGGATGTAAAGTATCATATAAGAGGGAGTGGATATTGATGATAAAATTGAAAATTTTAATAGATTAAATAGTCTTATAAAGGCAACCATAAAGAATAAGGTTAAAGAGGATACTCTTCTTAAGTTTTATAGAGTTGTGTCAGTGCCGAACTGCCTTTTCGAAAGTGAGACGTGGACATTAACTAATGCTCTTAAGTCAAGGTAAAATCCTGCGGCCAATGGCGAATTATACTCGCACGGACAGGAAGCAAAACTCAGAGACACGAAGGAAACTCGACGGGTATAATCTGAGTAGCACGGTTGAGGAGTATCAAAGACAATGGTTAAGTCATGTACATCGTAAAAACGTGTCTAGACTTTTCAGAAAATTTTAAGAATAGCAACCGGTGGGTGTGACAAGTCAAGGTTGGCCGAAGAGGAGATGGATCAGTTCAGTTTGGATGGCATAACAAGCAATTGCCTAAATACGTGAAGATAGGAAGAAGAGGTTTAACCAAGTAGAAGTAATTAAATTACATATTTTTATATTTTATTGACCACACTTATTTTGTTGGTGTTTAAAAGATTTGGTCAATCAAGTAACCATCTGAGAGCGTAGTTTAATTGCAGTTAGATATAGGAAGAGTTTTTGTGTGAAACTTTCGGTGTTACATGAAGGCGTGGGGATCGCGATCCCGCGAATCGTTTAATTTGGTAGTTGAGGGTTGTAAGTTATGGTACGTAGTCCTGGTTGGAAGAGGCCATTCGAAGGCACACAGTAGGTTGTGTAAATACACTGATGGAAGTGTCTGCTGAGGTATTTGCATCGGTAGCATCCTGAAAAAGGTCAAACATCAGTTTGGCCTTTTGCATAATAGCAAATTATGCAAAATAATTGCATTAATAATGGCCTTTTGCACATTGCAGTCTGATGACTGCGATGTATTATTAAAGTAAGAGGTCTAAAATACGACCTCTAATAAAACCCATCATGGCTGGGAACGGTAGGGGGGGTGTGTGGCGACCGAGATCGTGACAGGGTGGGTATTTTCTCCTACGGGAGTCAGGGTCACCATAAAAGGGATTCATTATTTTGACTTGAATCTCCATTTTGTTTATCAATATTTTTTTTATTACTGATGTAAGACTATAAAAAAAATTTAATAATTTTATAGTTAAATAATGTTCCTTATGTAACTTTAATAATGAATTAGAAATAAAATTGTGAATAATAAAACGTTAAATCATATCTAATTATTACTATATACTGTGTTTTTGTACATCAAAGTTTTCGTTAATATTGCTTAATAAGACCAGCCGTTTAATAGGGCCATATAGCCTCGGTCCTAAAGCGGTCCGTTATTCGGAATCATACCTAATAATGAGAGTTGTAATCACTCTTTTAAGACTGTTTTTTAATGAAATAGAAATTTTGAAGATTCAAGTCAAGAGTGTCAATATCACTTAACTTATCCTTAAAAAACTGGACGAACCAACCGACTGAGATACTTGACTAATCGTATGCCGGAATTGAGTCGTGGAAACCATTCCTAATAACCGTTATTCTGACCATGCGCCGACCCAGCCAATTAGGAGTCTCCCAACAGCGTAGTCTGATCTTGTATAAGAAGCGTGACAGCATGGTCAAAATAGAGTTATTTCGTCGAACGGAAGACATTCTGAGTAAAAGAAGATGATGTTGAAATTGTATTTCACTCTGTTCTTTTTAGAATAGTTCTAAGTTTGAAGCCGGTTAAACCAGTTACCTGAACTCGGCCGTCTGATGCTGAAACAATAACGTTGTCTTAAGAACCCGCAGTCGCCACTGCTGACTACCTCGGATGCCGAATCAAAAATTGGCACCAGTAATTGCCTCTTTTCACTCTTAGATAATAATGTGTTTAAATATAAGTATTTTACCACATAATAAACATTAATATTTTACCAAAATAGTTTTGATGAATTTAGATTTCAAAGTTTGTTACTATAATCGTATTCATTAAAATATTATAGATTTTTTATCTGTTTTTACACTGGTTGTTCTTCATCTTTATGTTTAAATCTATTTTTAATTATAAAAGAGAATTTAAGAATAAATTACTTACATATGAAATCATAGGAAGATTAAAAGCAGTTGCCATACGTCCTTCATGAACACAAGTCTCTTGCGGTCCAATATAAGCAGATATGTTTTGCGTCCAAAGCAAAGCGGTTTGTCGTATACTTGTTACTTCTTCACCGTAAGTTTCAGCCACAATAAAACTTAATTTATGACCGTGTTCTGCTAAAAAACCTGAATTTAATTCTTCAACAGCGAGTGATATTGCACCAGATATTGTTAAACCAGGCCTAGCATATTCTTTATCATCTTCTAAACGTTGCGAACCAGTTAAATAACCTAATACAAATTCTTCAGCTTCAGCAACCACCACGTACATACAAGTCACAACCAGCAATGTTGTGCGCATCACCCTGTCAACAGAAAAAAATGAAATAACTTACAAAAATATACAACTAAAATAAATAATAAACCATTATTTAGGAGGAAACAAATTAATATTATGCTGGATGGATCATAAAGTCTTATCGTTTTAGGTAGATAGGGAGAGTATTCCATCTAATCAGAAATTATTAAAATTAACGATTTCCGGATATTTTCACCGTAATTTAATTTGAGTTATACACGAATCAATTTTATATTAATTTTCTTTTTTTTGAAAATTAATAGCGACTAATTTAATATTACACATAAATAAAATCTACTACTAATTTTGTTTCACAGATATTATTTCTCCAATCTATGATAAAGAGAATATTTTATGTTTTTAAAGTGACGGTACGATTGATTCTGTATTCCGAGAAAAAATTATTA
This sequence comes from Lycorma delicatula, assembly GCF_047948215.1. NCBI lineage: Eukaryota > Metazoa > Arthropoda > Insecta > Hemiptera > Fulgoridae > Lycorma > Lycorma delicatula. Next base: position 107,462,744 of record NC_134458.1, on the reverse strand, counting down.
AGTTTCAATTGCACAGAGTTTATTTTGCTAAAAATAAATACTGGGGCTATTAATTTAATTAAACAGATTACTTTTTACGTATTTTATTTGTTTCTCCTACAAAAAATGTTCTATATTGTACAGTGTTTCATTACAAATACTAAATTTTAATTAAGAGTGTACTCTACCCTGATATGACCTCTAACAAATACACACCTTTTAATACAGAAGGAAAGAAAAAACGAATTAAAAAAGAAACGATAAAACAAGAAAAAACGTTTAAATTGTAGGAAAACAAATTATCCTTTATTTTAATACAGAGTGATTCAAAGAAACGGGAAATTTAAAAAATTAAATAACGTTAACGAAAATTTTTTTTAGGAAATGAATTTTATTTCATGTAATTGTACAAATGTTGCCATTTTAGGATACATACATTTTAATTTATTTTTTAAAGATGACATCTTGCAGGTGACCTCCTCTTCTATGTAAACACTCACGAAGTCTCTTCGTTAAATTGTTCATGGTTTGACGTAACATCTCAACTGGAATTTCCGCAATTGCTTCTCGGATCTTTGCCTTCAGTTCTTCCGTTGTAGCAGGTCTACTGTGGAACACTTTGCTTTTAAGGTGACCCCACAAAAAGTAATCGCAAGCTGAGAGATCAGGCGATCTGGGAGGCCATCTAATGTCACCATTTCGTGAAATGAAACGTTGTCCAAACAATCGGCGTACAGCTTCTATCGATATTCGTCCAGTATGTGACGTTGCTCCGACTTGTTGAAACCAGGCAAGAATTGGTGGAAATCTCTTTTGTTATGCCACAACAAAGGTTTCAAGCATGGCTACGTAACGAGCCGGCGTCACTGTAATCGCAAGACCGTTGCCATCCTCAAAAAAATAAGGGCCTATAACACCGTAAGATGACATAGCACACCACACGGTCATTTTCTGGCTGTGTAACGGACGCTGGTGTAGCTGCGTAGGATTTTCTTGTGCCCAGTATCTGAAATTTTGCTTGTTAACAAATCCACTGATGTGGAAATGCGCTTCGTCTGACATCCACAGTTCGTGAACAAACTCTTCGTTATCGTTTATCTTCTGAAGCATTACATTACAGAATTGTGCTCGCACAACTGCATCGTTCGGTTTCAGTTCCTGGACGATCTGCTACTTGTATGGATGGTATTGCAAGTCCTTCACCAACATTCATCGAACACTTGATCTATGCAGTTGTAAAGATGCTGAGAGACGACGGATTGACCGATATGGACTTCGTGTGACAGCATCTTGTAAAGCTTGAACATTCTGTGGTGTACGGACGGTTCGCCCACGGCCTGGAGGTTTCTTTTTCATTGCCGAACCAGTTTCCTCAAAATTAGATATCCATGTTTTAATTTCATGTGCTGATGGAACACGGTCGTGCCGTCCCAGATTAAAATGACGGCGAAATTCTCTACGCGCTCCCTCCACACTGTCATAATTTTTGTAAAACGGTTTGATAGCAAATGCACGTTGCGCACCACTCCAAGGATCCATGACAACTAAATGGCAGGTTAGGTTAGAGAGGCTGGCGCCACTTATCAAGTGGTACCAATCGTCCACAACAACTTTCAAAAATTCCCGTTTCTTTGAATCACCCTGTATTAACAGAAAATAAAGCCAGAGAAAGTTGCATAAGTATTTCCTAAGGATAGTGAGGGTTTTGCCCTCGAGGAGGAAGATTAAAGTATGTAAGTATGCAAGTAAACAAGTATATAAAAAAAATTATTCTACTCTCAGTAAAATTTTGAATACAGAATGTATGCTGACCGTTGATCACTAGTCCTACTCCACTGACCAATTAGTAATCAAAATTAAATAACATCAGTGACCTATATTTAGAAGTCATCGTACAAAATTTAATAAAAATCGGGGTTTTCCAATCTGAATATAATAAGAACTAATAAAAAAATGAATGAAAATGACAAAATACATAATTAAATTGGCATACTAATATAATGACATCATTCAGTTAGTACAAGAATGTGGATTTCAGTCCAGAAATGAAAAAAAAAAAAAAAATTTCTATTAATAAAACCACCATAAGAAAGATGGTTTTAATAGGTTTTAATCACCATAAGAATGTATCTATTATAGCTATATTCGGTTCACTTTAGTGCTATTCTACTATAAACAAACCAAGTGGCGTTTCAAAGGAGTTCCTCAAAAATTACGCGTACAAATTATAAAACTCTCTCATTAATAAATAGCCTTAATATTAATAAATAAATGGAGATATTTATTAATAAATAGATAAATAACAGCGTTACTAGCCTAATAAAAGTAAATAAGTAAATAACAGTAAATGATGTAATCATGATTAATTTAATATCTGATGTTTTCATTTGGCGCCGACTGAATGGAAGCTTTACAATTTAATTACATGGCAGCTATTTAAAATTATATCACTGTTGATTAAAGCACGATTAACGATAAAGTATTAAAAATACTGGTAAGGACTAACAGATTAGTCATCCGGTACACGTTACTGCACTAAACAATCGCACACGCTGCAGTAAGTCTCATTACTACAAATAACAAATACGATAGCTGTTACACTGAACACAGTAAATTACACAGCATTAAATTATATGCAAATATTTACTTTTTGAGTAAAATTTTGAGGTACGGAATTCACAAAGTCCGTTTTCTCCCTGCCCCCTTGAGCAATTGTAACCAAAATTAAATGGTATCAATGCACCGTATACAGAAAGCAGGGCGCCAAATTTCATCAAAATTGGTTCATTCAATCTGGAGATATCACACAAAAAGGCGCAGGCCAGCATACACATTTATGTACGCACAAACACACACACACACACACACACACACACATATGCGCGTGCTTGCGCACATCCTTCCGAATTTTTCTGTACTAAACTTGTGTTTTCAAGTTAGGAGGGTTCATGAAACACCTAGATATGAAAAATTCCGACTAGCAAAATTTGATTTGTTTAGCATTCTTTCCTTTATGTAGATGTTCAGTATTAATTATACAACCACGAAAGTAAAAACAATATTCAAAATTTAGTAGCAATTTATAAATCTGGTTAAAAATTGAAAGTAGTGAAGAGCATGACTATGTAGTGTATTAATTTAAAAAGTTCAACTGAAAAAAAAAAACAACTTATTTTGCGTAAATTTAACGTGAGAAATAGAAGTTGAAAAAACGTTTGAAAAAAAAGGACAACTGCTTTTTGTACTTTCCTATTAATGTACTGTATAAAGACCGGTATATCGGACCTGATTAACGGATTCCTGCCAATTAAGAACAAAGTAATACATAATATAATAATGAGAGAAATCCAGAAAGGGGTTAAAAGAAATCCTTTTAGTTAAGGTCCGTGTAATAATCGTCATTTGTAATACTGCCCACTGACACATCTAAACAGATGTTTGTTCCGTGAGAAGAGTTACCGGACCAGAGTAGGAATTTCATGGGAACGTGTGAGGGGGTACGATCATTCTCACGCTTCGAGTTGGATCTGGTCCTGCAGGTAAAGAAGGTAGGAATATAAATACTCCAGGGAAGACAGTTGAAATTAGTCTAAGCGAGAAGTTATGATGTCAGTCTGCGAGTCAATCTGCAATGAGAGTTTGCGAGATGTTAGTTCTACGAATCAGTCGAAGCGAGACGTTATGATGTGAGTTTGTGAGAGTGCTACGATAGAGGAGTTATTATGCGAGTTTGAAACGAGAGTATTTGATGTCAATCGGCGAGATCAGTTCTGTGAAATGAGTCTAAGCGAGCCGTTATGTTGTGAGACTACGAGGAGAGTTCTGCGAGATGTCAGTCAGCGATAGTATTCTGCGAGGTGATCATCAAAGAAGCGAATTTCTAATGAAACTAAGTTCGGCGCAATTACGGTGACGTTACAAGTAATTCCAGTACATAAAAACAAGAAAAGGTTCGGTGAGTTACTATTAGACTATAAGTGAAAGAGATAGTGTGTTAAATTTCATTCATAAACTGTTAGGGTAGTTTTATTTGTGAACAGTAAAGGTATTTGCAGTAAAAGACTTTATACTTGTCTCATCTATCATACTAATGTTGATATTACAAGACTAGTGGTTAAAAGTGTTAAGACTAGCGGTCATGCTAATGTCTTTTATCAATGGGACTGAATTCTGCTTTTCATATTTAACTACCTGTGAATAAATCCTGACGATTACTTCAATTCTGTTCTATATGTAATCATCGTTTATTATTATTATTATTATTATTATTATTATTGTTATTTTTTATTAGTATTATTCTGATTATTGTTGTGGTTGCGATTACTATTTTTATTATTTGTCTTATTATTGCCATTAACTATTATTATTATTATTATTGGCATAATTATTGATTTGTCTTGTTTTACTTACGTTTTTAAACCAATAAATTGTATCTATGTAAACATTTTCAACTGTCAATCTCTCAATATCCTGATCGAGCCGCGAACACGCGGTAATATATTTACCTTCTTGGGTGGAAAGTGTCTGGTGGATAGGTTGAAAATTTCATGCTTTCTTTGATTATTCTAATAGTATTAAACGAGTTTTTTTTTGTCTTCAGTCATTTGACTGGTTTGATGCAGCTCTCCAAGATTCCCTATCTAGTGCTAGTCGTTTCATTTCGGTACACCCTCTACATCCTACATCCCTAACAATTTGTTTTACATATTCCAAACGTGGCCTGCCTACACAATTTTTTCCTACTACCTGTCCTTCCAATACTAAAGCGACTATTCCAGGATGCCTTAGTATGTGGCCTATAAGTCTATCTCTTCTTTTAGCTATATTTTTCCAAATGCTTCTCTCTTCATCTATTTGCCGTAACACCTCTTCATTTGTCACTTTATCCACCCATCTGATTTTTAACATTCTCCTGTACCACCACATTTCAAAAGTTTCTAATCTTTTCTTCTCAGATACTCCGATTGTCCAAGTTTCACTTCCATATAAAGCGACACTCCAAACATATACTTTCAAAAATCTTTTCCTGATATTTAAATTAATTTTTGATGTAAACAAATTATATTTCAGACTGAAGGCTTGTGCTATTCGGCATTTTATATTGCTCCTGCTTCGTCCATCTTTAGTAATTCTACTTCCCAAATAACAAAATTCTTCTACCTCCATAATCTTTTCTTCTCCTATTTTCACATTCAGTGGTCCATCTTTGTTATTTCTACTACATTTCATTACTTTCGTTTTGTTCCTGTTTATTTTCATGCGATAGTTCTTGCGTAGGACTTCATCTATGCCATTCATTGTTTCTTCTAAATCCTTTTTACTCTCAGCTAGAATTACTATATCATCAGCAAATCGTAGCATCTATCTTTTCACCTTGTACTGTTACTCCGAATCTAAATTGTTCTTCTCCTTCCTTAGTAGTCCCCACCCGGAGATCCGAACAGGGGACTAGTTTACCTCCGGAATATTTTACCAAGGAAAGCGCCTCCATCATTGCTAAATGAAAATGCAGAGAGCTACATTTTCTTGGAAAAAAAAGCAGCTGTAGTTTTCCATTGCTTTCAGCTGCGCAGTACTCAGAGGACTGAGTGATGGTAATATGGCCGTTTAAGTCGTCCTGACTTACGCCCTTAACAACTACTGAAAGAGCTGCTGCCCTCATTCAGGAATCATTCCTTAGTCTGGCTTTCAACAGATACCTCTCCGATATGGTTGAACCTTCGGTCCAGCTACTCTGTATCACTGAGCACTCAAGCCCCCTCACCAACGGCAAGGTCTCATGATTCATAGAGGAGGATTAAACGAGTATATTACAAATAATACGAAAGTAATTGTAACTATTACAGTAACAATAGTAGAAAGAGAAGAAAAATAAATGAATACGATAAGATGAATCATACAGTAGAATGGAATTATGAAAGGATGACGAAAAGAACGTACAACAGTATAGGCTGCAATAAGAAAGGAAAAAACACAAATTAGGTGTAACACAAATTATGATTACTTTACCAAAGTTGGTCATTTTTTGCAGCAAGTAAATAAATTTTGTGTTACTGTACGATAAAGCTTAAATTAAACAAAATATTCTACAGGAGAAAATAATTTCTTAAATTTCATGAATATTGCGTCACTAAAATTATTCCAAATATGTATGCTATTAAAAAAATTTATAATAAAAATATTAAGCAGAAAAGTAAAGGCAGAGTTAGTAATAAAAAAATATAGTAAACTTTTTGGTGGATTTTAAAGCATTAAACAGTAAATTTTGCATCAGATATATTGAAAAATGAATATTTTTAACACTTGCACACAAAAGAAACGAATCATTTTATAAAACGTTTTTAGTTATATTGGCATTATCGGAGCGCGTGAGACAGATCATATCTCATCACTTCAATATTCTTCCCGATAGCAATGAATTTCAAATCCACATATCCGACACCTTGGAGAAAAGTATGAGATAAAAAAAAAGAAATGGATAGTAAGAATGATGACCCATGATTCCACTTAAAGGATATACTTCACGACAAATAACTACATTCAGAAGTTAACTGAAGTTGCCAAAAAGGAATAGCTGCTTTACACCGGTATTCTTTCAGTAGATCGAGTATTTTCACTTAGAATTCTCCATTATTATTTATCGTATAGCACACAGATGAAATAGTAAACATTCGAACAATTACAATAGCAAAGTATATACAGAGTCAAAAGTATTGAGACCCCTCAAACAACTTTAAAACAGTTACAGATAGAATACTCTAACTTTCAGGATACGGTATACTACTTTACCTCTTGTCGAAAAATAAAATTTCAACCACTTATTGGGAAGTGGCCCGGGATTGTAACTCAAATATTCTAAATGGTAACATTCTTAATGTGATAAATTATTTTAAAGGTCTCTAAGATAAGAAAAATGGTAAAAATGAAAAGTTGGTACGATGTCTGTATCAAAAATGTCTGTGGGATAAAGTTTGGATTCTGAAAATTACTAAATTTATTAAGTTCAAATAATAAAATTAAATAAAACGAAATTAAACTACATTAAATTAAAATTTAATCTAATTTAATTCATTTTTTTTTTAAAGTTAAATTTTAAAAGATTAAATAATTTCTATTTTTTAAAACAAAAAAATGTTTTTATTCCAATTTAATGAGAAAATAAATAAAAATATTGTCACCAAATCATGATCCGCTGATCATTGATGGTCCTCTTATCATTGTTGAAAAAAAAAGCATACTTCTTTCTTGTGTAATATTCCATTTACAGAGTTTCATTACTACACTGTTAGCTTCTTATGAGAATTTAATCACATTAATGAATGTGAATTGAATTTAATGTCATTGGCTAATAGATTTTGTCTACCTTTAGAGCATTTGTAAGCCACTTTTTTTATTTACATCTTTTATACCTTTTTACTTGTATGAAATAAAGGAAGTATTCTGATCGCAGAAAATTTCAGTTTTCATATTTAAACGAAAATATATATACATACATACATACGTACGTATGTATGTATGTATATAAGTATGTATCTCGCATAACATAAAAACAATTGATCGTAGGAAGTTGAAATTTTGGATTTAGGACTGTTGTAACATCTAATTGTGCATGTCCCTTTTGATTGCAATCGACTGAACCAAAGGTGCCCAAAAAATCCCAAATTCAAACAAATTTCGATTTTGGACTTTTTGTTAACTGCAGCAATAAGCCCTCATTAAGATCTTTTTAACGGTATAAGTGGTACTTATTTTCATTGGTCCCAGAGTTACAGAAGAAATATGAATTTCTTAAAATGTAATTAATAAAATATTTGGATCTTACAAGTGGAAGGCACATCGGTTCGAATAAGACTTCATCTCCTTTTTCTTAACTTTTTTTTTTTAATTCAAATACATGGTTTATTAATTGTTAATCACCGATTGTAAAAAATGTTTTACAGTAAATAATAACAACAATAAAATGAAAAAATCAGAAGTTATTAGTGAAATAAAATTTTACGCACTTTTCATTAAAAAAATTTAAAAAAAATGTGTATATGTAATTTAATAGGCGTACAAGGAAGTTATGTGTGTCCACATCAGATTTTTTGTAATTACTTTTTACTAAATTAATTTTTTCTGTGCTACCTGCTATCATGTCACTTAGTGAACAGGAAAGGTGTTACAATTTTGATGATGAGGGGCGGCTTTGGTGATAAGAGTTAGGTGATATAATGAAGTTTGTGAATTGTTCAATGCAACATTTAATAATCGTAACCTTAATTGAAAAGGTACAGTGTCAAAAACCATCATTGAGATCATTGAATAATGCAGTATCATCCTTTTACAACCGTCTGGCACACATGTCAAATAACAGGAGGATGACGTTTCGAACATTTATTAAAATGTAATCTAAGGAAATAAGCAAACGTTGTGTTTAATAAATAATTTTTTTTAATAACTTTATTCGATAACATTCACTCATCCTGACTCCGAAGGGTAAGACACCCTCCATGTGGCGGTTTTGGTTGCCACGCCTACCCTCCGTACCTAGCCCTGACGGGCTTTACCGGAGGTCATCTTCAAAAACCTCGGCGGTAGACATATTGTAGTCTCGCCTCAGCCAGGATTCTCCCAATGCAAATGCCACAAGCGACATTCCCATCGGTGTACTTCTAACAAAGGTGGACACGTAGAAACAAAACACATCTCAGTTAGTTTTAAAGAAAACTGAATACACAATCGTTGACTGAAGGAACTGATATCACCTACACCTACCCGAGGAGGTAAAAGTGAGCCCGACACACAACTTGAACTAAAACTAAAACATATAACTAAAACATAAACCATACCATAACTAGTAAAAAATTAACAAAAACAAAGAAACAAGAACGATAAAAACAAAAGAGACAAAGGAAACAAAGGAAGCCCAGTCGGGACTAAACCCCTTCCACTATCCTTTCTTTTGGTAGATAAACCATAAATTCCTCATCTATAGACATTCGGGCTGGTAAGCCCAGTTCTGATGCTAATTCTGTACTGACCCAAGAATGTCCAGTCGATAAATGATCTCGTTACGTTTCTAATCATATTTTATGCACTCATATAACACATGAAAAGCGTCATCTAACACTCCGCACTACGGGTATAAACTCGTATCAACCAGGCCGAATCCCGCCAGCTTATCGGAAAAATACTGTGTCCCAAAAGAAACTGTGTGATATACTTGTTTGGAGAAATTCAGGAGGCGTGCCACAAGCACCTAATACCTAGGAAGAGATCGTGCGTATCCGCATCTTCTGTCTCATCCCATCTCGCTTGTCATAAACCAAATCCATTCTGCTCGATTTCCCGGATCTTTACGGAAATCAACTCACCCAACTTCCTAGCAGCATAACGCTCCTGCCTTTCTACCGAAAGAATATCCATTGGTTTCACATCTGCAATTACCAAGATCGCCTCTCGTGAAATAGTTTGGTAACCACCCATTACCGTCAGCAGCATAAGTCGTTGGGCTCTTAGTAAAATATTCCGGTAACTTTGAAATTCTAGCCTCCCCGCCCAAACAGGCGCTGTATATAGCATAATAGCCTCGCATACGCCTTTGTACAAGATACCCACGGTCTTAAAATTAAGACTCCAATCGGAATTGATCAAAGGTCGAATTCCGAAGAAGGTATTACAGGCCTTCTCCGCGAGGTATTGAAGGTGCTTCTTGAATTGCAACTTCTTATCCAGAAACAACACGAGGTGCTTCTGAGCCTAAACATGTTTAATACGTTGGCCGGCCATCAAAACGCGGGCTTGCCGACTCACAGCCAAACGGCCCTTGAAGAGCATCATACTGGTCTTATTCGGGCTGAACGTCATCTTATGTTGATAACCCACAGCTCCAATATCCTGCACGCACGAGGGGCAATGAGCAGGAGCCCATCCTCGGCGTAAGCCACCACGTGACAACCACTGGGCAACTCAGCCGCAGAACAGAATCAAACTCGACGATCCACAACAGAGGACCCAATACACTGCCTTGGGGACAACTCTTAGACAATGTCTTACTAACCTCGTGGTTACCCTCGCGAAGCAACACATGGTGATGACTGAAATAGTGCAAAGCTATTACTTTATGTAGCGAATTGCAGGTACTGCAATTCGCTACAGTACAATATCTTCTTTATAGCTGGTCAATAGTCGAAGGCCACCACAGGTTATTAAAAGCACTGGAAATGTCCAGGAAAATTCCCAAGACATATTCCACCGCGGTCGCCGATACCACACTCATCACACGGAGTATGTCGTCTTCGGTACCTTTTCCGGGACGAAACTCGTACTAGTTCTCCATCAATAACCCATGAGCTCTTAGCCTCCCATTTAAACAAAGATACAAGAGCTTCTCAAAGACTTTAACAATAATAAGTTGTTGAGGGGTTTCCATACGTTTGACTCGCTCTACATAATATTTACATATGTATAATTACAAATTTTAGTTTACCTACAAATTAACGTCTAGTTTTTTCAGCCATTCGACTCCAGGTGGAGTGACAATATATTTCCTTTGGATCTTCCTTGTGTGGTCGCTGTTTGCACTACTGAATTAGATATTCAACAGTTTGGGGTGGCCCACCACACTCACAATCAGCTCCATTTGTTCATGAAATGATTACATCTACCATGTCCAGTTGTTACGCGATTAAGTGTGCACTGTCTTGGTAGACTAAAGCCCGGACTATCGCATAGATCAATTCTCCACTAAAGATATTATTTATAAATATTTTAACTTTTAATTTTCTAATTTTATTGGCGGTTGCTACAAATTTTTATGTACAATATGTGTTGTTGTACTGTTAAAAAATTAAAAAGCATAGAACAAAAAAACAACTAATTTTACGAAGTAAGTAATTTAATTTTGTATTTAAATCAGGTAAAAACGTTTTCATTTTCTTTTATTTATAATCATAAATCAGTTGAAACTGAATACCTGAGCGCTTAAAATATAAAAAGTATTATATAAAAAGCTTGAGAAAGTTTAATAGTTCTGAAAGAATATAAAAAGAAGGTAGTGATGCTATCTGTTTAAGCTATGAATAATCCATGCGGTATATCTAATTTTACCATTGGGATTATATCTTTGCATTTAACTAAAACCCTTAGTAATCTCAGATTTAAGCCTGCCCTAAGGATCCAAACAGAGAAGGATGTGGAACACAATATTACCAATACTGTACGACCTCTATTGCTCAGCTAATAGATAAGTAATTGGAGCATAAGTTTCTTAACAACAAAGTAAACTTACATACCATTTCTATAAACTATTGAAAGTTATATATTATGAGAAGCTAATAACATTAAAATTATATGTTTGAATTTTAATTAATGTTTGATACATTACAGAGGAGTATTTGAAGAAGTTATGGGATTAAAAGGCAGTTAATTCCTATTACAATGTATGTAGTATTTTATAATTTATTAATTTTAAAGAAAATAAAAACTTCAGTAGTAGAATAGCTTATAAATCTACATATCATAATAACAAATTTTACACTTTCATAACCGACGTGAAAACGTTCATTATCAAAGAAGGTAAATTCAATAGGTGTCAAATAAAATTAAATTAAAATTATTTTGAAAATCTAAAAAACAAATTCTAGAAAATACTGTAAATTAACTAGAAATTTGATTAGTGTATTATGTTGAACGTATAATATAAAGCTATAGAATTAACAGCTAAATAATTTCGCGCGTTAAATTACGAAAAAGATGAATTAAGATTGCCAACAACCAAAAAGAAAAAAAAAAGAAAAAAGTAGATTAAAGATTAAGGTTTCACGAGACAACTTTACAAATTATTCAATCATAATTACTTTTACTAAAAAAAAGATAAAATAGAAAAACAGAAACAGTAAAAAAAGGAAACTTATCTACAAAGATAATTAAATGGTTAATTACACAAAAAAATGATTACAAAAAAGACATATACTCGAACATTATTCTACTATGTACTTTATTATAATAGATTCTTAAACAATCATTAGTTTGTTAATAGTTTTCGAACATAGAGAGTGACTCAGGCAGAAACGGAATTATTTCGGGAACTGATTCCAGAGCTTGAAATAAGGACTAAAGTTCATACAAATATATGTCCAAAAATGCTTTGTTATCAAGTTATGGCTGGTGAAAAATTTCGCCAAGAAATGTTCCCTTAGTGAAAAAGTCATACTGTAATTTTTAAAGGGTTATATAAGGAATGAATTTGATGGTATTTTGTTTGTTGACCTGAAAAATCAAATAAAGCAGGTTCCAGAACTGTATCTCCAAATTTATCTAGTAGTTTTCATGATATCCAACGTAAAACAAAAAAATTCGGTGACGAAAAACACGTTTTTTTTAGGTTTGAAGTACAATAACTTTATTATATTACTAATAAATGCGTAAAATTTATTATCAAAACATACGAGTAAATACATCTTTTAACATACCATCTATTTTTCACGTCCAGGAGCTGTACATAAGTACAATACATATATAACGAGGCTCCAAGAGTATTTTCGTCAGAAATGTGATCATTCATTCATTTGAACTGACCTCCACCTTCAGGTCACACTTTACAGACTGGATTTTTCGGCCACCTGCAGATCATATATATTTGAAAACGCTTTTGGAAATGGGAGTTATATCACCTTTGGAGCTAACGATGTGGCGGTTAGGGCGATGTGAATGCAGGCATAACAGAGAACCTACCGTTCTCTACATATTTCCGCGATGGTAAGCATGTAGTAAGATGTCCATGTAAGTTGGTGCATAGGAGCCCTGAAAACTTCGTTAAGTAGGAGCATGTAGTCAGTGCAGAGATTGCGCATCCACTCTCTTCAAGAATATACATCAGTTCCAGCGGAGTACCGGGTCGGACCTCCAGGGTTGTTAGCCCTGGAGTGGGGCTATATGCCGACGACTAGACTTACTATAGATGGGATTAATTCAACACACAAGTTGAACAATCTTTCATGGCAGAGGGTTTACAAAAACCAGCCGTTGTCCACATTAACTTTTTTCCGTTTCGCTTCCGGCAAAACGGAAAAAGAGGTGATACAGGAAGAATTCGTAGTGATTTGGGAAGTCTGCAAAGAACTGCTGTGATGAACTGTTCACCCATTTCTAAGTATAAAGAAAGATGGAAATTACGCGAGGGTGAGCCCTTTTCTTATCGGTCGTGAAATAAGTAGTTGCGGTGGTAGTTCAGCAAAAGAAATACGGAAAACTTTCAATGATATATACATCGAGACACCCAACGCCATCCAGTCGCAGAAGATTCTTGCTTTAAGCAAAGTAGGTAAGTTTGCTGTAAACGTTGATCCTCACAGAACTCTCAATACCTCATAGGGTATTATTGTGGTTTATCGAGACCTACTTAATTGTTTTGAGCAGGAAATTGTGGAAGGCTTATCACCGGAGGGAGTGATAGAATGCCGAAGGCTGACCATGAGAAGAAATGGTAAAGTTCTATTTTCTGCCTCTCATGACCTTAGTTTTAACAGACCTTCCTTGCCGGAAAAAGAGAGCGCAGGATGTATGCATCATCTGGATGTGCGAGCTTTCGTGCTGCAATCCATGTCATGCTTCAGTTGCCAGCGATTTGTCCACACCGCGGTTCGTTGTGAGATATCGCAAATGTGCGTGTACGGTGAAGAATCAATCATGACTATAGATAATGATCCAACTCAAGCCTGAGCTATGTTGCAATCGGGATTGGACCTTCTAGCCGGGTGGTCGAGAAAATGGAAAATACAGGTGAATCAGGCGAAGTTGATTCATATACCATTCGCGATGAGAAGGTATGACTGCCCAAGATCCATTTAGATGGGGATTACATCTCGCGAGCTGAGACTGTAAGGTATTTAGGTATTCACCTAAATCAGTGACGGCGAACCTTTTTGAGAAGTGGGTCAAGTTTTGTTAATTACTTTTTTTTAATACTAGCCCATGGGTCACTAAGTCAGTGGCAACACTTGGAAAGGGTGTGGTAAAAGGGTACCAATAATTTGGAAACACCGAAAATCTGTTAACAAAAAACTTAACAGTTGACCCTTTTTTTGGTTCTCACTTTTAAAATCCTTTAAAACGGTTTACGTTTCCTTTTTGTTTTAGAACTTTTAATTTTGTAAGTGATGAGCAAAACATAAAGGTCGACGTCAAGAAATTAATATTAACGGGGTGATACCATGAATTACCTGATCATACCTAGTAGAACCTTTACATTGAGTATTTGAATGAATAAGGAATAAAGAAAAGCACATATATATTATGAAATAATCATTATTAATGAACATAGTTACAGATATGTATAAGTATACAAAATAAAGTTGATAAAAGTATATTTAATGTGAAATCTGTTGTTGCTTATTTTCAGATGGTTTCTTAATATTGAGTTCATATTCTGTATTCATTACTTTAACGCATTTTCCAGTCAATTCATTTCCAAGTTTATCTCTGTTTGGAGATTTTACAAAATTCATTGAGGAAAACAATTTTTCACAAGAATATGTCGATACAAACATCGTCATTAGCAAGTTTCTTCATTGATATAAAATTGTTTGGTAAAGAATCCCAAACGTTTAATACAGTATCAATTTTTAGTGTGGGATCATTATTATTTGGACTACATTCAGAAATTCTTCCTTCTACTTCGGAAATCAAACTTATTTTCAAATTAATTAAAACTAAATAAATTTATTAATTTATTTAAATAATTTGTTTTCAAATTTATTTTTCCACACTATGCTGCTTCGAAATCCAGCTAATTCCATTTTTAAATCAAGGCCGCATAAATTCGGTTAACTTCTTTATTACTTCGAATTCCGTTTTGTATGGATACAAAATAAAGTGAAGTTAATTTTAAAAACTTTTAAACTGATTAAATTTCTCCTGAAAAGCTTATTTTATTTACTGTATAATGATTAGATATTTTTTATTTACATTTTCTTGAATGCCAAGCGTATTTTCAAGAATTATTGTTTTGAAAATTTTTTGTAATTGAAGAAATTATTTCATGAGTTTCATTTCCAAATCTTAACTGATGTCAAGTTTCGTCATAAATATTTTAATATTTTCAAACATTATTAATATAACTTGCCATTTCCCTGAAGTTTTTTTTATTATTCAGTTCATTGAAATGCTGGGTGATGTCACATAATAACATTAAAACATTTATCCAAACTATATTTGAAAATTCTTCATAAATATTGATTTTTTCATTGAATGTTTTTAATATTTTCGATTTTCTTTTCTATGATATAATAAATAAGTTTAAAAAATCAATGCGTGGGTCACTTAAAAAGCCTTTGAGGGTCAGTTCTGACCCGCGGGTCATAGGTTCTCCACCACTGACCTAGATAAGATCGTCGTCTAACATGGAAGGTTCATATTAAAGAAAAGAGGAAGCAGCTAGAAATAAAATTTAAGGAGCTATACTGGCTAACAGGCAGGACATCGCAATTGCCTGTATCTAACAAACTACTATTGTACCAAGTAATCCTAAATCCGATTTGGATATATGGAATCCAACTTTGGAGTACGGCAAGTACCTGCAATATAGCAAAACAATATTCAACGCTTCCAGAATAAATTTGCGAGATGCATAACACAGGCGTCATGGTTCGTTCGAAATACGGTTATCCATAAGTACTTAAGAGTTGCCGTATGTCGGGAAACAGTCGATCGATCGGCAACCAAGTTCAAAATGAAACTCACGTAAACCATGAAGCAGTTAACCTGTTGAACAATGGCGAAGACGTTAGGTGGTTAAAGAGGCTACATGTTTTAGACCTAGAAACCTAAAAGTGATACTTCGCACGAGGCTTCTATTCTTGAGATGTGCATCATCAAAATATTTATTTTAATGTTTATGTTTATACAAACAGGAGTAATTTGTTTCATGTTACTTTTTATTTTCCTTTGTGGTTTTATTCATATTTCTGGACTTTTATGGATTTTAGTGCCTAGTTGTCTAAACTTTAAAATTGCATATGCTATCTTTGATTTACTATTGATGTTTTTAGAATGTATTTACTCAAGGTGTTTCAAGGAGACTCCTTTCTACTTGTTTATTGAGGTGAAATTTACTTATGGTTTCTCCCTAACCAACCATATTTTTTTTACCATTATTTTTTTTGAGATACAAAAAAAAGAAAAAGGAAAAAAAATTAAAACATTTAAAAACATGATTTTACTTGTAAATTGTTAA
Organism: Lycorma delicatula; assembly: GCF_047948215.1. Classification (NCBI taxonomy): domain Eukaryota; kingdom Metazoa; phylum Arthropoda; class Insecta; order Hemiptera; family Fulgoridae; genus Lycorma; species Lycorma delicatula. Next base: position 107,446,549 of record NC_134458.1, on the reverse strand, counting down.
CATTAATGTTCTGTTACATTTTACGAATAAATTAAAAAAAAAAAAAATTTAAAATCACTTAATGAGAATATTATAAATATTAAAAAATAGAAAATCTATCTTATTTTATTAGTTAATTTAAAGTGGAAATTCTAGCTGTTAAGGAGAAAAAAATGTCTCAATAAAATCACATTTAAGTTAAGCTGAAAACTCTCAACTGGTGTTCCATTACAAGAGACCATATTTATTCCATTATCACAGCGGAACGCGCGGTAGGGGTAAATCTAGCTGTTGTACACGCCTTGTCCTCC